>NW_026974831.1:633272-949908 GCF_030014295.1 Loxodonta africana | reverse complement strand
TAGCCCTAACAGTAACACCCTAAAACATCAGCTTAATGGAAACTTAACACTAACCCTCCCATGAACCCCTAACCCTAACCCTACCCCGCATCCTACACCTAACCCAGACCTAAACCTAACCCTTTCTCTAACCCTAAATTAACCCTAACCTTAACTCTACCCTAACCCTAACAACAACTCTGAACCTGACCATAACCATCATCCTAAACCCTAGCACTAACTCCAACTCTAAATCTAACCCTAAGCTAGCCCTACCCTTTACCGTAAACCTAGCCTTAACCCTAACCTTACCCCTACCCAAACCCTAACGCTATACCTAACCCGAACACTAACCTTAACCCTACTCTAACCTTAAGCCTAACCCTGACTATTAACTGAAACTTCACCCTAACCCTAAGCCTAACTCTAACTCTAACCCTAACCATAACAATGACCCTAAACCCTCGCCTTAACTGTAAACCTAACCCTAACCCTCACCCTAATCCTTAACCGTATCCCCAACCCTAAACCTGACGCTATCCCCAAACTTATCCCTAACCCTAACCCTAATACGAACAGTAACCCAAATCTAACCCTAACCCTAATATTAAACCTAAACTTAAATCTACCCTAACCATAAACCTAACCCTAACACCCTAAACCTAACGTCTAACACCGTCTATAATCCTAACCCTTACCATAACCCTCACCCTTAACCTAAACTTCACACTAACCCTAAACCTAACCTAACGCTGACCCTAGACATAACGCCTAACCCTCACCGAACCCTAAACCTATCCTTAACACTAACCTGCACACAAACCCAAACCCTAGCCCTCACCATAAAAATAACCCTCACCCTATCCTGAACTTCATCCAAACACTAACCATAACCTTAACCCTAAGCCTAGACCTAACCCAAACCCTAACCTTAAACCTAACTCTAAGAATAACGCTAGTCCATCTGTAACCCTAAACCGAACACTTACAATAGCCCTGAACCTAACCCTAAAATAATCCTAATCCTAACCCTAGACCTAATCCTAACCCTACCCCTAACCCTGACCCTAAATAGAACACTAAGTCTAACCCTCAACATGGACCTAAACCTAATTCTTACCCTACACCTAACCCTAATCCTAAACCAAACCCTAACTCTGACTATAACCCTAATCGTAACAATTACCCTAAACCCTCACCTTAACTGGAAAACTAACCGTAACCCGCACCCTAAATCCTAACCGTATCCCACAACCCTAACCCTAATGCTATCCCTAACCCTAACCCTAACATTAACCTGAAACCCCTGAGCCCTAATGATAAACCTAACCCTAACACAAACCCTAACCCTAACACCAAAGCCTAGCAAAAACCTTAACACTAACTCTCACCCTAACTCTAACACTAACCCGAAACCGAATCATGCACCTAACCCTAAGCCTAAACCAAACCTAACCATGACCAGAACCGCAAGGCCTAACCGGAACCCTCACCCAAACCCTAACCCTAAACTACACCTCTAACCCCTAACGCCTTATCATAACGGTAATCCTAACCCTAACCAACCCTAACCCTAAAACTAACCCTCACCCCAACCACAAAGCCTAACACAACCATGACCCTAACCCTAAACGTAACACTAAACTTAACCCTAACCTTAAATCTAACCCTAACCCTAAAACTGAACACAACCCCTGAACGTAACCCTAACCCTGAACATAACCTTAACACTAACCTGAAAACAAGCCCAAACCTTAGCCATAACCCTAACCCTCACCCTATCTTAAACTTCACCCTATCCCTAACCTAAAACTCACCCTGACTTTAACCCTAACCCTCCCCATAAACCTAACCCTCACCTTAACCTTGGCCCACCTGTAACCCGAAACCTAACCCTTACAATAACTCTGACCCTAATCCTCGCCCTAAACCTAATTCTAATTCTAACCCTGACCCTAACCCTAACCTAACCTCAACCCTATCTTTAAGCCTACCATAAACTTAAACCTAACCCTAACCCTTAACCTTAACTCTAACCCTAACCCTAGCCCTAACCCTAACCTGAACGGTAACACTTACCCAGAACCCTCACCTTAACTGTAAATGTAACTCTAACTCTTACCCTAACCCTAAACTTAACCCTAATTATAACCTTAACCTAAACCTAACTGAAACAGTAACCCTTAACCCTAACTCGAATCCTAATCCTTAGCCTAAAACTAACCTTAACCCTAAACCTAACCCTAACCACTGACCCTAACTCTAACCCTAACCCTGAGCCGAACCCTCACCCTTAACCAGAATTTCACCCTAAAGCATAACGCTAAGCGTACCCTCACTTCATTCAAACCCGAACCCTAAGCAAAACTAACACTAACACTACACGTAACCCTAACCCTAAACCTAACCCTAACCCTGACTCTGACCTGAACCCAAACCCCTAACCCCAACCCTCTCGCTTCACATAAACTTCTCTGTAACCCTAGCCCTAAAACTAAACGTAACACTAAATCTCCCCTAACCCTGACCGTACCATAAACGTAACCCTAACTCTAAACTCAAAGCTAACCCTGACCCTAACCCTAACTCTAACCCTAATCCTAACCCTAAAACTTACCCTACACACTCAGCTTCAATGGAAACCTAGCACTAACCCTCATCTTACCATCTAAACCTAACCTCAACCCTTAACCTAACCCTATCTATAACCTTCACCTAGCCCTAAACCTAAACATGACTTAACCCTAACACTAACCCTAACCCTAAATCTAAACCTAACCTTAACCCTGCACTTAATCCTAACCTAAGCTCTAACCCTAACCCCTAACGCTAACCCTAAGCTCAACCCTCACCCTTCAATTAAACTTTACCCCAGCTGTAGCCCTAACCCTAAGCCGAACCCTAAACCTGACCCTAACATTAACCCAAACACCTAACCCTAACCCTAAGCCTAATCCTAAACCTAACCCTAACCTTAACCCAAATGCCTAACCCTAACCCTAACCCTCATCCTTAACCTAAACTTCACCCTAAACCTAAGGCTAACCCTAACGCTGAAAGTACAGCTAAGCCTTAACTATCCCCTGACTCTAGCCCTGACCCTAAACCTAATGCTAACCCTAGCCCTAACAGTAACACCCTAAAACATCAGCTTAATGGAAACTTAACACTAACCCTCCCATGAACCCCTAACCCTAACCCTACCCCGCATCCTACACCTAACCCAGACCTAAACCGAACCCTTTCTCTAACCCTAAATTAACCCTAACCTTAACTCTACCCTAACCCTAACAACAACTCTGAACCTGACCATAACCATCATCCTAAACCCTAGCACTAACTCCAACTCTAAATCTAACCCTAAGCTAGCCCTACCCTTTACCGTAAACCTAGCCTTAACCCTAACCTTACCCCTACCCAAACCCTAACGCTATACCTAACCCGAACACTAACCTTAACCCTACTCTAACCTTAAGCCTAACCCTGACTATTAACTGAAACTTCACCCTAACCCTAAGCCTAACTCTAACTCTAACCCTAACCATAACAATGACCCTAAACCCTCGCCTTAACTGTAAACCTAACCCTAACCCTCACCCTAATCCTTAACCGTATCCCCAACCCTAAACCTGACGCTATCCCCAAACTTATCCCTAACCCTAACCCTAATACGAACAGTAACCCAAATCTAACCCTAACCCTAATATTAAACCTAAACTTAAATCTACCCTAACCATAAACCTAACCCTAACACCCTAAACCTAACGTCTAACACCGTCTATAATCCTAACCCTTACCATAACCCTCACCCTTAACCTAAACTTCACACTAACCCTAAACCTAACCTAACGCTGACCCTAGACATAACGCCTAACCCTCACCGAACCCTAAACCTATCCTTAACACTAACCTGCACACAAACCCAAACCCTAGCCCTCACCATAAAAATAACCCTCACCCTATCCTGAACTTCATCCAAACACTAACCATAACCTTAACCCTAAACCTAGACCTAACCCAAACCCTAACCTTAAACCTAACTCTAAGAATAACGCTAGTCCATCTGTAACCCTAAACCGAACACTTACAATAGCCCTGAACCTAACCCTAAAATAATCCTAATCCTAACCCTAGAACTAATCCTAACCCTACCCCTAACCTTTACCCTAAATAGAACACTAAGTCTAACCCTCAACATGGACCTAAACCTAATTCTTACCCTACACCTAACCCTAATCCTAAACCAAACCCTAACTCTGACTATAACCCTAATCGTAACAATTACCCTAAACCCTCAGCTTAACTGGAAAACTAACCGTAACCCGCACCCTAAATCCTAACCGTATCCCACAACCCTAACCCTAATGCTATCCCTAACCCTAACCCTAACATTAACCTGAAACCCCTGAGCCCTAATGATAAACCTAACCCTAACACAAACCCTAACCCTAACACCAAAGCCTAGCAAAAACCTTAACACTAACTCTCACCCTAACTCTAACACTAACCCGAAACCGAATCATGCACCTAACCCTAAGCCTAAACCAAACCTAACCATGACCAGAACCGCAAGGCCTAACCGGAACCCTCACCCAAACCCTAACCCTAAACTACACCTCTAACCCCTAACGCCTTATCATAACGGTAATCCTAACCCTAACCAACCCTAACCCTACAACTAACCCTCACCCCAACCACAAAGCCTAACACAACCATGACCCTAACCCTAAACGTAACACTAAACTTAACCCTAACCTTAAATCTAACCCTAACCCTAAAACTGAACACAACCCCTGAACGTAACCCTAACCCTGAACATAACCTTAACACTAACCTGAAAACAAGCCCAAACCTTAGCCATAACCCTAACCCTCACCCTATCTTAAACTTCACCCTATCCCTAACCTAAAACTCACCCTGACTTTAACCCTAACCCTCCCCATAAACCTAACCCTCACCTTAACCTTGGCCCACCTGTAACCCGAAACCTAACCCTTACAATAACTCTGACCCTAATCCTCGCCCTAAACCTAATTCTAATTCTAACCCTGACCCTAACCCTAACCTAACCTCAACCCTATCTTTAAGCCTACCATAAACTTAAACCTAACCCTAACCCTTAACCTTAACTCTAACCCTAACCCTAGCCCTAACCCTAACCTGAACGGTAACACTTACCCAGAACCCTCACCTTAACTGTAAATGTAACTCTAACTCTTACCCTAACCCTAAACTTAACCCTAATTATAACCTTAACCTAAACCTAACTGAAACAGTAACCCTTAACCCTAACTCGAATCCTAATCCTTAGCCTAAAACTAACCTTAACCCTAAACCTAACCCTAACCACTGACCCTAACTCTAACCCTAACCCTGAGCCGAACCCTCACCCTTAACCAGAATTTCACCCTAAAGCATAACGCTAAGCGTACCCTCACTTCATTCAAACCCGAACCCTAAGCAAAACTAACACTAACACTACACGTAACCCTAACCCTAAACCTAACCCTAACCCTGACTCTGACCTGAACCCAAACCCCTAACCCCAACCCTCTCGCTTCACATAAACTTCTCTGTAACCCTAGCCCTAAAACTAAACGTAACACTAAATCTCCCCTAACCCTGACCGTACCATAAACGTAACCCTAACTCTAAACTCAAAGCTAACCCTGACCCTAACCCTAACTCTAACCCTAATCCTAACCCTAAAACTTACCCTACACACTCAGCTTCAATGGAAACCTAGCACTAACCCTCATCTTACCATCTAAACCTAACCTCAACCCTTAACCTAACCCTATCTATAACCTTCACCTAGCCCTAAACCTAAACATGACTTAACCCTAACACTAACCCTAACCCTAAATCTAAACCTAACCTTAACCCTGCACTTAATCCTAACCTAAGCTCTAACCCTAACCCCTAACGCTAACCCTAAGCTCAACCCTCACCCTTCAATTAAACTTTACCCCAGCTGTAGCCCTAACCCTAAGCCGAACCCTAAACCTGACCCTAACATTAACCCAAACACCTAACCCTAACCCTAAGCCTAATCCTAAACCTAACCCTAACCTTAACCCAAATGCCTAACCCTAACCCTAACCCTCATCCTTAACCTAAACTTCACCCTAAACCTAAGGCTAACCCTAACGCTGAAAGTACAGCTAAGCCTTAACTATCCCCTGACTCTAGCCCTGACCCTAAACCTAATGCTAACCCTAGCCCTAACAGTAACACCCTAAAACATCAGCTTAATGGAAACTTAACACTAACCCTCCCATGAACCCCTAACCCTAACCCTACCCCGCATCCTACACCTAACCCAGACCTAAACCGAACCCTTTCTCTAACCCTAAATTAACCCTAACCTTAACTCTACCCTAACCCTAACAACAACTCTGAACCTGACCATAACCATCATCCTAAACCCTAGCACTAACTCCAACTCTAAATCTAACCCTAAGCTAGCCCTACCCTTTACCGTAAACCTAGCCTTAACCCTAACCTTACCCCTACCCAAACCCTAACGCTATACCTAACCCGAACACTAACCTTAACCCTACTCTAACCTTAAGCCTAACCCTGACTATTAACTGAAACTTCACCCTAACCCTAAGCCTAACTCTAACTCTAACCCTAACCATAACAATGACCCTAAACCCTCGCCTTAACTGTAAACCTAACCCTAACCCTCACCCTAATCCTTAACCGTATCCCCAACCCTAAACCTGACGCTATCCCCAAACTTATCCCTAACCCTAACCCTAATACGAACAGTAACCCAAATCTAACCCTAACCCTAATATTAAACCTAAACTTAAATCTACCCTAACCATAAACCTAACCCTAACACCCTAAACCTAACGTCTAACACCGTCTATAATCCTAACCCTTACCATAACCCTCACCCTTAACCTAAACTTCACACTAACCCTAAACCTAACCTAACGCTGACCCTAGACATAACGCCTAACCCTCACCGAACCCTAAACCTATCCTTAACACTAACCTGCACACAAACCCAAACCCTAGCCCTCACCATAAAAATAACCCTCACCCTATCCTGAACTTCATCCAAACACTAACCATAACCTTAACCCTAAACCTAGACCTAACCCAAACCCTAACCTTAAACCTAACTCTAAGAATAACGCTAGTCCATCTGTAACCCTAAACCGAACACTTACAATAGCCCTGAACCTAACCCTAAAATAATCCTAATCCTAACCCTAGAACTAATCCTAACCCTACCCCTAACCTTTACCCTAAATAGAACACTAAGTCTAACCCTCAACATGGACCTAAACCTAATTCTTACCCTACACCTAACCCTAATCCTAAACCAAACCCTAACTCTGACTATAACCCTAATCGTAACAATTACCCTAAACCCTCAGCTTAACTGGAAAACTAACCGTAACCCGCACCCTAAATCCTAACCGTATCCCACAACCCTAACCCTAATGCTATCCCTAACCCTAACCCTAACATTAACCTGAAACCCCTGAGCCCTAATGATAAACCTAACCCTAACACAAACCCTAACCCTAACACCAAAGCCTAGCAAAAACCTTAACACTAACTCTCACCCTAACTCTAACACTAACCCGAAACCGAATCATGCACCTAACCCTAAGCCTAAACCAAACCTAACCATGACCAGAACCGCAAGGCCTAACCGGAACCCTCACCCAAACCCTAACCCTAAACTACACCTCTAACCCCTAACGCCTTATCATAACGGTAATCCTAACCCTAACCAACCCTAACCCTAAAACTAACCCTCACCCCAACCACAAAGCCTAACACAACCATGACCCTAACCCTAAACGTAACACTAAACTTAACCCTAACCTTAAATCTAACCCTAACCCTAAAACTGAACACAACCCCTGAACGTAACCCTAACCCTGAACATAACCTTAACACTAACCTGAAAACAAGCCCAAACCTTAGCCATAACCCTAACCCTCACCCTATCTTAATCTTCACCCTATCCCTAACCTAAAACTCACCCTGACTTTAACCCTAACCCTCCCCATAAACCTAACCCTCACCTTAACCTTGGCCCACCTGTAACCCGAAACCTAACCCTTACAATAACTCTGACCCTAATCCTCGCCCTAAACCTAATTCTAATTCTAACCCTGACCCTAACCCTAACCTAACCTCAACCCTATCTTTAAGCCTACCATAAACTTAAACCTAACCCTAACCCTTAACCTTAACTCTAACCCTAACCCTAGCCCTAACCCTAACCTGAACGGTAACACTTACCCAGAACCCTCACCTTAACTGTAAATGTAACTCTAACTCTTACCCTAACCCTAAACTTAACCCTAATTATAACCTTAACCTAAACCTAACTGAAACAGTAACCCTTAACCCTAACTCTAATCCTAATCCTTAGCCTAAAACTAACCTTAACCCTAAACCTAACCCTAACCACTGACCCTAACTCTAACCCTAACCCTGAGCCGAACCCTCACCCTTAACCAGAATTTCACCCTAAAGCATAACGCTAAGCGTACCCTCACTTCATTCAAACCCGAACCCTAAGCAAAACTAACACTAACACTACACGTAACCCTAACCCTAAACCTAACCCTAACCCTGACTCTGACCTGAACCCAAACCCCTAACCCCAACCCTCTCGCTTCACATAAACTTCTCTGTAACCCTAGCCCTAAAACTAAACGTAACACTAAATCTCCCCTAACCCTGACCGTACCATAAACGTAACCCTAACTCTAAACTCAAAGCTAACCCTGACCCTAACCCTAACTCTAACCCTAATCCTAACCCTAAAACTTACCCTACACACTCAGCTTCAATGGAAACCTAGCACTAACCCTCATCTTACCATCTAAACCTAACCTCAACCCTTAACCTAACCCTATCTATAACCTTCACCTAGCCCTAAACCTAAACATGACTTAACCCTAACACTAACCCTAACCCTAAATCTAAACCTAACCTTAACCCTGCACTTAATCCTAACCTAAGCTCTAACCCTAACCCCTAACGCTAACCCTAAGCTCAACCCTCACCCTTCAATTAAACTTTACCCCAGCTGTAGCCCTAACCCTAAGCCGAACCCTAAACCTGACCCTAACATTAACCCAAACACCTAACCCTAACCCTAAGCCTAATCCTAAACCTAACCCTAACCTTAACCCAAATGCCTAACCCTAACCCTCATCCTTAACCTAAACTTCACCCTAAACCTAAGGCTAACCCTAACCCTGAAAGTAAAGCTAACCCTTAACTATCCCCTAACTCTAGCCCTGACCCTAAACCTAATGCTAACCCTAGCCCTAACAGTAACACCCTAAAACATCAGCTTAATGTAAACTTAACACTAACCCTCCCATGAACCCCTAACCCTAACCCTACCCCGCATCCTACACCTAACCCAGACCTAAACCTAACCCTTTCTCTAACCCTAAATTAACCCTAACCTTAACTCTACCCTAACCCTAACAACAACTCTGAACCTGACCATAACCATCATCCTAAACCCTAGCACTAACTCCAACTCTAAATCTAACCCTAAGCTAGCCCTACCCTTTACCGTAAACCTAGCCTTAACCCTAACCTTACCCCTACCCAAACCCTAACGCTATACCTAACCCGAACACTAACCTTAACCCTACTCTAACCTTAAGCCTAACCCTGACTATTAACTGAAACTTCACCCTAACCCTAAGCCTAACTCTAACTCTAACCCTAACCATAACAATGACCCTAAACCCTCGCCTTAACTGTAAACCTAACCCTAACCCTCACCCTAATCCTTAACCGTATCCCCAACCCTAAACCTGACGCTATCCCCAAACTTATCCCTAACCCTAACCCTAATACGAACAGTAACCCAAATCTAACCCTAACCCTAATATTAAACCTAAACTTAAATCTACCCTAACCATAAACCTAACCCTAACACCCTAAACCTAACGTCTAACACCGTCTATAATCCTAACCCTTACCATAACCCTCACCCTTAACCTAAACTTCACACTAACCCTAAACCTAACCTAACGCTGACCCTAGACATAACGCCTAACCCTCACCGAACCCTAAACCTATCCTTAACACTAACCTGCACACAAACCCAAACCCTAGCCCTCACCATAAAAATAACCCTCACCCTATCCTGAACTTCATCCAAACACTAACCATAACCTTAACCCTAAGCCTAGACCTAACCCAAACCCTAACCTTAAACCTAACTCTAAGAATAACGCTAGTCCATCTGTAACCCTAAACCGAACACTTACAATAGCCCTGAACCTAACCCTAAAATAATCCTAATCCTAACCCTAGACCTAATCCTAACCCTACCCCTAACCCTGACCCTAAATAGAACACTAAGTCTAACCCTCAACATGGACCTAAACCTAATTCTTACCCTACACCTAACCCTAATCCTAAACCAAACCCTAACTCTGACTATAACCCTAATCGTAACAATTACCCTAAACCCTCACCTTAACTGGAAAACTAACCGTAACCCGCACCCTAAATCCTAACCGTATCCCACAACCCTAACCCTAATGCTATCCCTAACCCTAACCCTAACATTAACCTGAAACCCCTGAGCCCTAATGATAAACCTAACCCTAACACAAACCCTAACCCTAACACCAAAGCCTAGCAAAAACCTTAACACTAACTCTCACCCTAACTCTAACACTAACCCGAAACCGAATCATGCACCTAACCCTAAGCCTAAACCAAACCTAACCATGACCAGAACCGCAAGGCCTAACCGGAACCCTCACCCAAACCCTAACCCTAAACTACACCTCTAACCCCTAACGCCTTATCATAACGGTAATCCTAACCCTAACCAACCCTAACCCTAAAACTAACCCTCACCCCAACCACAAAGCCTAACACAACCATGACCCTAACCCTAAACGTAACACTAAACTTAACCCTAACCTTAAATCTAACCCTAACCCTAAAACTGAACACAACCCCTGAACGTAACCCTAACCCTGAACATAACCTTAACACTAACCTGAAAACAAGCCCAAACCTTAGCCATAACCCTAACCCTCACCCTATCTTAAACTTCACCCTATCCCTAACCTAAAACTCACCCTGACTTTAACCCTAACCCTCCCCATAAACCTAACCCTCACCTTAACCTTGGCCCACCTGTAACCCGAAACCTAACCCTTACAATAACTCTGACCCTAATCCTCGCCCTAAACCTAATTCTAATTCTAACCCTGACCCTAACCCTAACCTAACCTCAACCCTATCTTTAAGCCTACCATAAACTTAAACCTAACATAGAGAGATAGTATTAACTCTAACCCTAACCCTAGCCCTAACCCTAACCTGAACGGTAACACTTACCCAGAACCCTCACCTTAACTGTAAATGTAACTCTAACTCTTACCCTAACCCTAAACTTAACCCTAATTATAACCTTAACCTAAACCTAACTGAAACAGTAACCCTTAACCCTAACTCTAATCCTAATCCTTAGCCTAAAACTAACCTTAACCCTAAACCTAACCCTAACCACTGACCCTAACTCTAACCCTAACCCTGAGCCGAACCCTCACCCTTAACCAGAATTTCACCCTAAAGCATAACGCTAAGCGTACCCTCACTTCATTCAAACCCGAACCCTAAGCAAAACTAACACTAACACTACACGTAACCCTAACCCTAAACCTAACCCTAACCCTGACTCTGACCTGAACCCAAACCCCTAACCCCAACCCTCTCGCTTCACATAAACTTCTCTGTAACCCTAGCCCTAAAACTAAACGTAACACTAAATCTCCCCTAACCCTGACCGTACCATAAACGTAACCCTAACTCTAAACTCAAAGCTAACCCTGACCCTAACCCTAACTCTAACCCTAATCCTAACCCTAAAACTTACCCTACACACTCAGCTTCAATGGAAACCTAGCACTAACCCTCATCTTACCATCTAAACCTAACCTCAACCCTTAACCTAACCCTATCTATAACCTTCACCTAGCCCTAAACCTAAACATGACTTAACCCTAACACTAACCCTAACCCTAAATCTAAACCTAACCTTAACCCTGCACTTAATCCTAACCTAAGCTCTAACCCTAACCCCTAACGCTAACCCTAAGCTCAACCCTCACCCTTCAATTAAACTTTACCCCAGCTGTAGCCCTAACCCTAAGCCGAACCCTAAACCTGACCCTAACATTAACCCAAACACCTAACCCTAACCCTAAGCCTAATCCTAAACCTAACCCTAACCTTAACCCAAATGCCTAACCCTAACCCTCATCCTTAACCTAAACTTCACCCTAAACCTAAGGCTAACCCTAACCCTGAAAGTAAAGCTAACCCTTAACTATCCCCTAACTCTAGCCCTGACCCTAAACCTAATGCTAACCCTAGCCCTAACAGTAACACCCTAAAACATCAGCTTAATGTAAACTTAACACTAACCCTCCCATGAACCCCTAACCCTAACCCTACCCCGCATCCTACACCTAACCCAGACCTAAACCTAACCCTTTCTCTAACCCTAAATTAACCCTAACCTTAACTCTACCCTAACCCTAACAACAACTCTGAACCTGACCATAACCATCATCCTAAACCCTAGCACTAACTCCAACTCTAAATCTAACCCTAAGCTAGCCCTACCCTTTACCGTAAACCTAGCCTTAACCCTAACCTTACCCCTACCCAAACCCTAACGCTATACCTAACCCGAACACTAACCTTAACCCTACTCTAACCTTAAGCCTAACCCTGACTATTAACTGAAACTTCACCCTAACCCTAAGCCTAACTCTAACTCTAACCCTAACCATAACAATGACCCTAAACCCTCGCCTTAACTGTAAACCTAACCCTAACCCTCACCCTAATCCTTAACCGTATCCCCAACCCTAAACCTGACGCTATCCCCAAACTTATCCCTAACCCTAACCCTAATACGAACAGTAACCCAAATCTAACCCTAACCCTAATATTAAACCTAAACTTAAATCTACCCTAACCATAAACCTAACCCTAACACCCTAAACCTAACGTCTAACACCGTCTATAATCCTAACCCTTACCATAACCCTCACCCTTAACCTAAACTTCACACTAACCCTAAACCTAACCTAACGCTGACCCTAGACATAACGCCTAACCCTCACCGAACCCTAAACCTATCCTTAACACTAACCTGCACACAAACCCAAACCCTAGCCCTCACCATAAAAATAACCCTCACCCTATCCTGAACTTCATCCAAACACTAACCATAACCTTAACCCTAAGCCTAGACCTAACCCAAACCCTAACCTTAAACCTAACTCTAAGAATAACGCTAGTCCATCTGTAACCCTAAACCGAACACTTACAATAGCCCTGAACCTAACCCTAAAATAATCCTAATCCTAACCCTAGACCTAATCCTAACCCTACCCCTAACCCTGACCCTAAATAGAACACTAAGTCTAACCCTCAACATGGACCTAAACCTAATTCTTACCCTACACCTAACCCTAATCCTAAACCAAACCCTAACTCTGACTATAACCCTAATCGTAACAATTACCCTAAACCCTCACCTTAACTGGAAAACTAACCGTAACCCGCACCCTAAATCCTAACCGTATCCCACAACCCTAACCCTAATGCTATCCCTAACCCTAACCCTAACATTAACCTGAAACCCCTGAGCCCTAATGATAAACCTAACCCTAACACAAACCCTAACCCTAACACCAAAGCCTAGCAAAAACCTTAACACTAACTCTCACCCTAACTCTAACACTAACCCGAAACCGAATCATGCACCTAACCCTAAGCCTAAACCAAACCTAACCATGACCAGAACCGCAAGGCCTAACCGGAACCCTCACCCAAACCCTAACCCTAAACTACACCTCTAACCCCTAACGCCTTATCATAACGGTAATCCTAACCCTAACCAACCCTAACCCTAAAACTAACCCTCACCCCAACCACAAAGCCTAACACAACCATGACCCTAACCCTAAACGTAACACTAAACTTAACCCTAACCTTAAATCTAACCCTAACCCTAAAACTGAACACAACCCCTGAACGTAACCCTAACCCTGAACATAACCTTAACACTAACCTGAAAACAAGCCCAAACCTTAGCCATAACCCTAACCCTCACCCTATCTTAAACTTCACCCTATCCCTAACCTAAAACTCACCCTGACTTTAACCCTAACCCTCCCCATAAACCTAACCCTCACCTTAACCTTGGCCCACCTGTAACCCGAAACCTAACCCTTACAATAACTCTGACCCTAATCCTCGCCCTAAACCTAATTCTAATTCTAACCCTGACCCTAACCCTAACCTAACCTCAACCCTATCTTTAAGCCTACCATAAACTTAAACCTAACCCTAACCCTTAACCTTAACTCTAACCCTAACCCTAGCCCTAACCCTAACCTGAACGGTAACACTTACCCAGAACCCTCACCTTAACTGTAAATGTAACTCTAACTCTTACCCTAACCCTAAACTTAACCCTAATTATAACCTTAACCTAAACCTAACTGAAACAGTAACCCTTAACCCTAACTCTAATCCTAATCCTTAGCCTAAAACTAACCTTAACCCTAAACCTAACCCTAACCACTGACCCTAACTCTAACCCTAACCCTGAGCCGAACCCTCACCCTTAACCAGAATTTCACCCTAAAGCATAACGCTAAGCGTACCCTCACTTCATTCAAACCCGAACCCTAAGCAAAACTAACACTAACACTACACGTAACCCTAACCCTAAACCTAACCCTAACCCTGACTCTGACCTGAACCCAAACCCCTAACCCCAACCCTCTCGCTTCACATAAACTTCTCTGTAACCCTAGCCCTAAAACTAAACGTAACACTAAATTTCCCCTAACCCTGACCGTACCATAAACGTAACCCTAACTCTAAACTCAAAGCTAACCCTGACCCTAACCCTAACTCTAACCCTAATCCTAACCCTAAAACTTACCCTACACACTCAGCTTCAATGGAAACCTAGCACTAACCCTCATCTTACCATCTAAACCTAACCTCAACCCTTAACCTAACCCTATCTATAACCTTCACCTAGCCCTAAACCTAAACATGACTTAACCCTAACACTAACCCTAACCCTAAATCTAAACCTAACCTTAACCCTGCACTTAATCCTAACCTAAGCTCTAACCCTAACCCCTAACGCTAACCCTAAGCTCAACCCTCACCCTTCAATTAAACTTTACCCCAGCTGTAGCCCTAACCCTAAGCCGAACCCTAAACCTGACCCTAACATTAACCCAAACACCTAACCCTAACCCTAAGCCTAATCCTAAACCTAACCCTAACCTTAACCCAAATGCCTAACCCTAACCCTAACCCTCATCCTTAACCTAAACTTCACCCTAAACCTAAGGCTAACCCTAACGCTGAAAGTACAGCTAAGCCTTAACTATCCCCTGACTCTAGCCCTGACCCTAAACCTAATGCTAACCCTAGCCCTAACAGTAACACCCTAAAACATCAGCTTAATGGAAACTTAACACTAACCCTCCCATGAACCCCTAACCCTAACCCTACCCCGCATCCTACACCTAACCCAGACCTAAACCGAACCCTTTCTCTAACCCTAAATTAACCCTAACCTTAACTCTACCCTAACCCTAACAACAACTCTGAACCTGACCATAACCATCATCCTAAACCCTAGCACTAACTCCAACTCTAAATCTAACCCTAAGCTAGCCCTACCCTTTACCGTAAACCTAGCCTTAACCCTAACCTTACCCCTACCCAAACCCTAACGCTATACCTAACCCGAACACTAACCTTAACCCTACTCTAACCTTAAGCCTAACCCTGACTATTAACTGAAACTTCACCCTAACCCTAAGCCTAACTCTAACTCTAACCCTAACCATAACAATGACCCTAAACCCTCGCCTTAACTGTAAACCTAACCCTAACCCTCACCCTAATCCTTAACCGTATCCCCAACCCTAAACCTGACGCTATCCCCAAACTTATCCCTAACCCTAACCCTAATACGAACAGTAACCCAAATCTAACCCTAACCCTAATATTAAACCTAAACTTAAATCTACCCTAACCATAAACCTAACCCTAACACCCTAAACCTAACGTCTAACACCGTCTATAATCCTAACCCTTACCATAACCCTCACCCTTAACCTAAACTTCACACTAACCCTAAACCTAACCTAACGCTGACCCTAGACATAACGCCTAACCCTCACCGAACCCTAAACCTATCCTTAACACTAACCTGCACACAAACCCAAACCCTAGCCCTCACCATAAAAATAACCCTCACCCTATCCTGAACTTCATCCAAACACTAACCATAACCTTAACCCTAAACCTAGACCTAACCCAAACCCTAACCTTAAACCTAACTCTAAGAATAACGCTAGTCCATCTGTAACCCTAAACCGAACACTTACAATAGCCCTGAACCTAACCCTAAAATAATCCTAATCCTAACCCTAGAACTAATCCTAACCCTACCCCTAACCTTTACCCTAAATAGAACACTAAGTCTAACCCTCAACATGGACCTAAACCTAATTCTTACCCTACACCTAACCCTAATCCTAAACCAAACCCTAACTCTGACTATAACCCTAATCGTAACAATTACCCTAAACCCTCAGCTTAACTGGAAAACTAACCGTAACCCGCACCCTAAATCCTAACCGTATCCCACAACCCTAACCCTAATGCTATCCCTAACCCTAACCCTAACATTAACCTGAAACCCCTGAGCCCTAATGATAAACCTAACCCTAACACAAACCCTAACCCTAACACCAAAGCCTAGCAAAAACCTTAACACTAACTCTCACCCTAACTCTAACACTAACCCGAAACCGAATCATGCACCTAACCCTAAGCCTAAACCAAACCTAACCATGACCAGAACCGCAAGGCCTAACCGGAACCCTCACCCAAACCCTAACCCTAAACTACACCTCTAACCCCTAACGCCTTATCATAACGGTAATCCTAACCCTAACCAACCCTAACCCTAAAACTAACCCTCACCCCAACCACAAAGCCTAACACAACCATGACCCTAACCCTAAACGTAACACTAAACTTAACCCTAACCTTAAATCTAACCCTAACCCTAAAACTGAACACAACCCCTGAACGTAACCCTAACCCTGAACATAACCTTAACACTAACCTGAAAACAAGCCCAAACCTTAGCCATAACCCTAACCCTCACCCTATCTTAATCTTCACCCTATCCCTAACCTAAAACTCACCCTGACTTTAACCCTAACCCTCCCCATAAACCTAACCCTCACCTTAACCTTGGCCCACCTGTAACCCGAAACCTAACCCTTACAATAACTCTGACCCTAATCCTCGCCCTAAACCTAATTCTAATTCTAACCCTGACCCTAACCCTAACCTAACCTCAACCCTATCTTTAAGCCTACCATAAACTTAAACCTAACCCTAACCCTTAACCTTAACTCTAACCCTAACCCTAGCCCTAACCCTAACCTGAACGGTAACACTTACCCAGAACCCTCACCTTAACTGTAAATGTAACTCTAACTCTTACCCTAACCCTAAACTTAACCCTAATTATAACCTTAACCTAAACCTAACTGAAACAGTAACCCTTAACCCTAACTCTAATCCTAATCCTTAGCCTAAAACTAACCTTAACCCTAAACCTAACCCTAACCACTGACCCTAACTCTAACCCTAACCCTGAGCCGAACCCTCACCCTTAACCAGAATTTCACCCTAAAGCATAACGCTAAGCGTACCCTCACTTCATTCAAACCCGAACCCTAAGCAAAACTAACACTAACACTACACGTAACCCTAACCCTAAACCTAACCCTAACCCTGACTCTGACCTGAACCCAAACCCCTAACCCCAACCCTCTCGCTTCACATAAACTTCTCTGTAACCCTAGCCCTAAAACTAAACGTAACACTAAATCTCCCCTAACCCTGACCGTACCATAAACGTAACCCTAACTCTAAACTCAAAACTAACCCTGACCCTAACCCTAACTCTAACCCTAATCCTAACCCTAAAACTTACCCTACACACTCAGCTTCAATGGAAACCTAGCACTAACCCTCATCTTACCATCTAAACCTAACCTCAACCCTTAACCTAACCCTATCTATAACCTTCACCTAGCCCTAAACCTAAACATGACTTAACCCTAACACTAACCCTAACCCTAAATCTAAACCTAACCTTAACCCTACACTTAATCCTAACCTAAGCTCTAACCCTAACCCCTAACGCTAACCCTAAGCTCAACCCTCACCCTTCAATTAAACTTTACCCCAGCTGTAGCCCTAACCCTAAGCCGAACCCTAAACCTGACCCTAACATTAACCCAAACACCTAACCCTAACCCTAAGCCTAATCCTAAACCTAACCCTAACCTTAACCCAAATGCCTAACCCTAACCCTAACCCTCATCCTTAACCTAAACTTCACCCTAAACCTAAGGCTAACCCTAACGCTGAAAGTACAGCTAAGCCTTAACTATCCCCTAACTCTAGCCCTGACCCTAAACCTAATGCTAACCCTAGCCCTAACAGTAACACCCTAAAACATCAGCTTAATGTAAACTTAACACTAACCCTCCCATGAACCCCTAACCCTAACCCTACCCCGCATCCTACACCTAACCCAGACCTAAACCTAACCCTTTCTCTAACCCTAAATTAACCCTAACCTTAACTCTACCCTAACCCTAACAACAACTCTGAACCTGACCATAACCATCATCCTAAACCCTAGCACTAACTCCAACTCTAAATCTAACCCTAAGCTAGCCCTACCCTTTACCGTAAACCTAGCCTTAACCCTAACCTTACTCCTACCCAAACCCTAACGCTATACCTAACCCGAACACTAGCCTTAACCCTACTCTAACCTTAAGCCTAACCCTGACTATTAACTGAAACTTCACCCTAACCCTAAGCCTAACTCTAACTCTAACCCTAACCATAACAATGACCCTAAACCCTCGCCTTAACTGTAAACCTAACCCTAACCCTCACCCTAATCCTTAACCGTATCCCCAACCCTAAACCTGACGCTATCCCCAAACTTATCCCTAACCCTAACCCTAATACGAACAGTAACCCAAATCTAACCCTAACCCTAATATTAAACCTAAACTTAAATCTACCCTAACCATAAACCTAACCCTAACACCCTAAACCTAACGTCTAACACCGTCTATAATCCTAACCCTTACCATAACCCTCACCCTTAACCTAAACTTCACACTAACCCTAAACCTAACCTAACGCTGACCCTAGACATAACGCCTAACCCTCACCGAACCCTAAACCTATCCTTAACACTAACCTGCACACAAACCCAAACCCTAGCCCTCACCATAAAAATAACCCTCACCCTATCCTGAACTTCATCCAAACACTAACCATAACCTTAACCCTAAACCTAGACCTAACCCAAACCCTAACCTTAAACCTAACTCTAAGAATAACGCTAGTCCATCTGTAACCCTAAACCGAACACTTACAATAGCCCTGAACCTAACCCTAAAATAATCCTAATCCTAACCCTAGACCTAATCCTAACCCTACCCCTAACCCTGACCCTAAATAGAACACTAAGTCTAACCCTCAACATGGACCTAAACCTAATTCTTACCCTACACCTAACCCTAATCCTAAACCAAACCCTAACTCTGACTATAACCCTAATCGTAACAATTACCCTAAACCCTCACCTTAACTGGAAAACTAACCGTAACCCGCACCCTAAATCCTAACCGTATCCCACAACCCTAACCCTAATGCTATCCCTAAGCCTAACCCTAACATTAACCTGAAACCCCTGAGCCCTAATGATAAACCTAACCCTAACACAAACCCTAACCCTAACACCAAAGCCTAGCAAAAACCTTAACACTAACTCTCACCCTAACTCTAACACTAACCCGAAACCGAATCATGCACCTAACCCTAAGCCTAAACCAAACCTAACCATGACCAGAACCGCAAGGCCTAACCGGAACCCTCACCCAAACCCTAACCCTAAACTACACCTCTAACCCCTAACGCCTTATCATAACGGTAATCCTAACCCTAACCAACCCTAACCCTAAAACTAACCCTCACCCCAACCACAAAGCCTAACACAACCATGACCCTAACCCTAAACGTAACACTAAACTTAACCCTAACCTTAAATCTAACCCTAACCCTAAAACTGAACACAACCCCTGAACGTAACCCTAACCCTGAACATAACCTTAACACTAACCTGAAAACAAGCCCAAACCTTAGCCATAACCCTAACCCTCACCCTATCTTAAACTTCACCCTATCCCTAACCTAAAACTCACCCTGACTTTAACCCTAACCCTCCCCAGAAACCTAACCCTCACCTTAACCTTGGCCCACCTGTAACCCGAAACCTAACCCTTACAATAACTCTGACCCTAATCCTCGCCCTAAACCTAATTCTAATTCTAACCCTGACCCTAACCCTAACCTAACCTCAACCCTATCTTTAAGCCTACCATAAACTTAAACCTAACCCTAACCCTTAACCTTAACTCTAACCCTAACCCTAGCCCTAACCCTAACCTTAACGGTAACACTTACCCAGAACCCTCACCTTAACTGTAAATGTAACTCTAACTCTTACCCTAACCCTAAACTTAACCCTAATTATAACCTTAACCTAAACCTAACTGAAACAGTAACCCTTAACCCTAACTCTAATCCTAATCCTTAGCCTAAAACTAACCTTAACCCTAAACCTAACCCTAACCACTGACCCTAACTCTAACCCTAACCCTGAGCCGAACCCTCACCCTTAACCAGAATTTCACCCTAAAGCATAACGCTAAGCGTACCCTCACTTCATTCAAACCCGAACCCTAAGCAAAACTAACACTAACACTACACGTAACCCTAACCCTAAACCTAACCCTAACCCTGACTCTGACCTGAACCCAAACCCCTAACCCCAACCCTCTCGCTTCACATAAACTTCTCTGTAACCCTAGCCCTAAAACTAAACGTAACACTAAATCTCCCCTAACCCTGACCGTACCATAAACGTAACCCTAACTCTAAACTCAAAACTAACCCTGACCCTAACCCTAACTCTAACCCTAATCCTAACCCTAAAACTTACCCTACACACTCAGCTTCAATGGAAACCTAGCACTAACCCTCATCTTACCATCTAAACCTAACCTCAACCCTTAACCTAACCCTATCTATAACCTTCACCTAGCCCTAAACCTAAACATGACTTAACCCTAACACTAACCCTAACCCTAAATCTAAACCTAACCTTAACCCTACACTTAATCCTAACCTAAGCTCTAACCCTAACCCCTAACGCTAACCCTAAGCTCAACCCACACCCTTCAATTAAACTTTACCCCAGCTGTAGCCCTAACCCTAAGCCGAACCCTAAACCTGACCCTAGCATTAACCCAAACACCTAACCCTAACCCTAAGCCTAATCCTAAACCTAACCCTAACCTTAACCCAAATGCCTAACCCTAACCCTAACCCTCATCCTTAACCTAAACTTCACCCTAAACCTAAGGCTAACCCTAACCCTGAAAGTAAAGCTAAGCCTTAACTATCCCCTAACTCTAGCCCTGACCCTAAACCTAATGCTAACCCTAGCCCTAACAGTAACACCCTAAAACATCAGCTTAATGTAAACTTAACACTAACCCTCCCATGAACCCCTAACCCTAACCCTACCCCGCATCCTACACCTAACCCAGACCTAAACCTAACCCTTTCTCTAACCCTAAATTAACCCTAACCTTAACTCTACCCTAACCCTAACAACAACTCTGAACCTGACCATAACCATCATCCTAAACCCTAGCACTAACTCCAACTCTAAATCTAACCCTAAGCTAGCCCTACCCTTTACCGTAAACCTAGCCTTAACCCTAACCTTACCCCTACCCAAACCCTAACGCTATACCTAACCCGAACACTAACCTTAACCCTACTCTAACCTTAAGCCTAACCCTGACTATTAACTGAAACTTCACCCTAACCCTAAGCCTAACTCTAACTCTAACCCTAACCATAACAATGACCCTAAACCCTCGCCTTAACTGTAAACCTAACCCTAACCCTCACCCTAATCCTTAACCGTATCCCCAACCCTAAACCTGACGCTATCCCCAAACTTATCCCTAACCCTAACCCTAATACGAACAGTAACCCAAATCTAACCCTAACCCTAATATTAAACCTAAACTTAAATCTACCCTAACCATAAACCTAACCCTAACACCCTAAACCTAACGTCTAACACCGTCTATAATCCTAACCCTTACCATAACCCTCACCCTTAACCTAAACTTCACACTAACCCTAAACCTAACCTAACGCTGACCCTAGACATAACGCCTAACCCTCACCGAACCCTAAACCTATCCTTAACACTAACCTGCACACAAACCCAAACCCTAGCCCTCACCATAAAAATAACCCTCACCCTATCCTGAACTTCATCCAAACACTAACCATAACCTTAACCCTAAACCTAGACCTAACCCAAACCCTAACCTTAAACCTAACTCTAAGAATAACGCTAGTCCATCTGTAACCCTAAACCGAACACTTACAATAGCCCTGAACCTAACCCTAAAATAATCCTAATCCTAACCCTAGAACTAATCCTAACCCTACCCCTAACCTTTACCCTAAATAGAACACTAAGTCTAACCCTCAACATGGACCTAAACCTAATTCTTACCCTACACCTAACCCTAATCCTAAACCAAACCCTAACTCTGACTATAACCCTAATCGTAACAATTACCCTAAACCCTCAGCTTAACTGGAAAACTAACCGTAACCCGCACCCTAAATCCTAACCGTATCCCACAACCCTAACCCTAATGCTATCCCTAAGCCTAACCCTAACATTAACCTGAAACCCCTGAGCCCTAATGATAAACCTAACCCTAACACAAACCCTAACCCTAACACCAAAGCCTAGCAAAAACCTTAACACTAACTCTCACCCTAACTCTAACACTAACCCGAAACCGAATCATGCACCTAACCCTAAGCCTAAACCAAACCTAACCATGACCAGAACCGCAAGGCCTAACCGGAACCCTCACCCAAACCCTAACCCTAAACTACACCTCTAACCCCTAACGCCTTATCATAACGGTAATCCTAACCCTAACCAACCCTAACCCTAAAACTAACCCTCACCCCAACCACAAAGCCTAACACAACCATGACCCTAACCCTAAACGTAACACTAAACTTAACCCTAACCTTAAATCTAACCCTAACCCTAAAACTGAACACAACCCCTGAACGTAACCCTAACCCTGAACATAACCTTAACACTAACCTGAAAACAAGCCCAAACCTTAGCCATAACCCTAACCCTCACCCTATCTTAATCTTCACCCTATCCCTAACCTAAAACTCACCCTGACTTTAACCCTAACCCTCCCCATAAACCTAACCCTCACCTTAACCTTGGCCCACCTGTAACCCGAAACCTAACCCTTACAATAACTCTGACCCTAATCCTCACCCTAAACCTAATTCTAATTCTAACCCTGACCCTAACCCTAACCTAACCTCAACCCTATCTTTAAGCCTACCATAAACTTAAACCTAACCCTAACCCTTAACCTTAACTCTAACCCTAACCCTAACCTGAACGGTAACACTTACCCAGAACCCTCACCTTAACTGTAAATGTAACTCTAACTCTTACCCTAACCCTAAACTTAACCCTAATTATAACCTTAACCTAAACCTAACTGAAACAGTAACCCTTAACCCTAACTCTAATCCTAATCCTTAGCCTAAAACTAACCTTAACCCTAAACCTAACCCTAACCACTGACCCTAACTCTAACCCTAACCCTGAGCCGAACCCTCACCCTTAACCAGAATTTCACCCTAAAGCATAACGCTAAGCGTACCCTCACTTCATTCAAACCCGAACCCTAAGCAAAACTAACACTAACACTACACGTAACCCTAACCCTAAACCTAACCCTAACCCTGACTCTGACCTGAACCCAAACCCCTAACCCCAACCCTCTCGCTTCACATAAACTTCTCTGTAACCCTAGCCCTAAAACTAAACGTAACACTAAATCTCCCCTAACCCTGACCGTACCATAAACGTAACCCTAACTCTAAACTCAAAACTAACCCTGACCCTAACCCTAACTCTAACCCTAATCCTAACCCTAAAACTTACCCTACACACTCAGCTTAAATGGAAACCTAGCACTAACCCTCATCTTACCATCTAAACCTAACCTCAACCCTTAACCTAACCCTATCTATAACCTTCACCTAGCCCTAAACCTAAACATGACTTAACCCTAACACTAACCCTAACCCTAAATCTAAACCTAACCTTAACCCTGCACTTAATCCTAACCTAAGCTCTAACCCTAACCCCTAACGCTAACCCTAAGCTCAACCCTCACCCTTCAATTAAACTTTACCCCAGCTGTAGCCCTAACCCTAAGCCGAACCCTAAACCTGACCCTAACATTAACCCAAACACCTAACCCTAACCCTAAGCCTAATCCTAAACCTAACCCTAACCTTAACCCAAATGCCTAACCCTAACCCTAACCCTCATCCTTAACCTAAACTTCACCCTAAACCTAAGGCTAACCCTAACGCTGAAAGTACAGCTAAGCCTTAACTATCCCCTAACTCTAGCCCTGACCCTAAACCTAATGCTAACCCTAGCCCTAACAGTAACACCCTAAAACATCAGCTTAATGGAAACTTAACACTAACCCTCCCATGAACCCCTAACCCTAACCCTACCCCGCATCCTACACCTAACCCAGACCTAAACCTAACCCTTTCTCTAACCCTAAATTAACCCTAACCTTAACTCTACCCTAACCCTAACAACAACTCTGAACCTGACCATAACCATCATCCTAAACCCTAGCACTAACTCCAACTCTAAATCTAACCCTAAGCTAGCCCTACCCTTTACCGTAAACCTAGCCTTAACCCTAACCTTACCCCTACCCAAACCCTAACGCTATACCTAACCCGAACACTAACCTTAACCCTACTCTAACCTTAAGCCTAACCCTGACTATTAACTGAAACTTCACCCTAACCCTAAGCCTAACTCTAACTCTAACCCTAACCATAACAATGACCCTAAACCCTCGCCTTAACTGTAAACCTAACCCGAACCCTCACCCTAATCCTTAACCGTATCCCCAACCCTAAACCTGACGCTATCCCCAAACTTATCCCTAACCCTAACCCTAATACGAACAGTAACCCAAATCTAACCCTAACCCTAATATTAAACCTAAACTTAAATCTACCCTAACCATAAACCTAACCCTAACACCCTAAACCTAACGTCTAACACCGTCTATAATCCTAACCCTTACCATAACCCTCACCCTTAACCTAAACTTCACACTAACCCTAAACCTAACCTAACGCTGACCCTAGACATAACGCCTAACCCTCACCGAACCCTAAACCTATCCTTAACACTAACCTGCACACAAACCCAAACCCTAGCCCTCACCATAAAAATAACCCTCACCCTATCCTGAACTTCATCCAAACACTAACCATAACCTTAACCCTAAACCTAGACCTAACCCAAACCCTAACCTTAAACCTAACTCTAAGAATAACGCTAGTCCATCTGTAACCCTAAACCGAACACTTACAATAGCCCTGAACCTAACCCTAAAATAATCCTAATCCTAACCCTAGACCTAATCCTAACCCTACCCCTAACCCTGACCCTAAATAGAACACTAAGTCTAACCCTCAACATGGACCTAAACCTAATTCTTACCCTACACCTAACCCTAATCCTAAACCAAACCCTAACTCTGACTATAACCCTAATCGTAACAATTACCCTAAACCCTCACCTTAACTGGAAAACTAACCGTAACCCGCACCCTAAATCCTAACCGTATCCCACAACCCTAACCCTAATGCTATCCCTAAGCCTAACCCTAACATTAACCTGAAACCCCTGAGCCCTAATGATAAACCTAACCCTAACACAAACCCTAACCCTAACACCAAAGCCTAGCAAAAACCTTAACACTAACTCTCACCCTAACTCTAACACTAACCCGAAACCGAATCATGCACCTAACCCTAAGCCTAAACCAAACCTAACCATGACCAGAACCGCAAGGCCTAACCGGAACCCTCACCCAAACCCTAACCCTAAACTACACCTCTAACCCCTAACGCCTTATCATAACGGTAATCCTAACCCTAACCAACCCTAACCCTAAAACTAACCCTCACCCCAACCACAAAGCCTAACACAACCATGACCCTAACCCTAAACGTAACACTAAACTTAACCCTAACCTTAAATCTAACCCTAACCCTAAAACTGAACACAACCCCTGAACGTAACCCTAACCCTGAACATAACCTTAACACTAACCTGAAAACAAGCCCAAACCTTAGCCATAACCCTAACCCTCACCCTATCTTAAACTTCACCCTATCCCTAACCTAAAACTCACCCTGACTTTAACCCTAACCCTCCCCAGAAACCTAACCCTCACCTTAACCTTGGCCCACCTGTAACCCGAAACCTAACCCTTACAATAACTCTGACCCTAATCCTCGCCCTAAACCTAATTCTAATTCTAACCCTGACCCTAACCCTAACCTAACCTCAACCCTATCTTTAAGCCTACCATAAACTTAAACCTAACCCTAACCCTTAACCTTAACTCTAACCCTAACCCTAGCCCTAACCCTAACCTTAACGGTAACACTTACCCAGAACCCTCACCTTAACTGTAAATGTAACTCTAACTCTTACCCTAACCCTAAACTTAACCCTAATTATAACCTTAACCTAAACCTAACTGAAACAGTAACCCTTAACCCTAACTCTAATCCTAATCCTTAGCCTAAAACTAACCTTAACCCTAAACCTAACCCTAACCACTGACCCTAACTCTAACCCTAACCCTGAGCCGAACCCTCACCCTTAACCAGAATTTCACCCTAAAGCATAACGCTAAGCGTACCCTAACTTCATTCAAACCCGAACCCTAAGCAAAACTAACACTAACACTACACGTAACCCTAACCCTAAACCTAACCCTAACCCTGACTCTGACCTGAACCCAAACCCCTAACCCCAACCCTCTCGCTTCACATAAACTTCTCTGTAACCCTAGCCCTAAAACTAAACGTAACACTAAATCTCCCCTAACCCTGACCGTACCATAAACGTAACCCTAACTCTAAACTCAAAACTAACCCTGACCCTAACCCTAACTCTAACCCTAATCCTAACCCTAAAACTTACCCTACACACTCAGCTTCAATGGAAACCTAGCACTAACCCTCATCTTACCATCTAAACCTAACCTCAACCCTTAACCTAACCCTATCTATAACCTTCACCTAGCCCTAAACCTAAACATGACTTAACCCTAACACTAACCCTAACCCTAAATCTAAACCTAACCTTAACCCTACACTTAATCCTAACCTAAGCTCTAACCCTAACCCCTAACGCTAACCCTAAGCTCAACCCTCACCCTTCAATTAAACTTTACCCCAGCTGTAGCCCTAACCCTAAGCCGAACCCTAAACCTGACCCTAACATTAACCCAAACACCTAACCCTAACCCTAAGCCTAATCCTAAACCTAACCCTAACCTTAACCCAAATGCCTAACCCTAACCCTAACCCTCATCCTTAACCTAAACTTCACCCTAAACCTAAGGCTAACCCTAACACTGAAAGTAAAGCTAAGCCTTAACTATCCCCTAACTCTAGCCCTGACCCTAAACCTAATGCTAACCCTAGCCCTAACAGTAACACCCTAAAACATCAGCTTAATGTAAACTTAACACTAACCCTCCCATGAACCCCTAACCCTAACCCTACCCCGCATCCTACACCTAACCCAGACCTAAACCTAACCCTTTCTCTAACCCTAAATTAACCCTAACCTTAACTCTACCCTAACCCTAACAACAACTCTGAACCTGACCATAACCATCATCCTAAACCCTAGCACTAACTCCAACTCTAAATCTAACCCTAAGCTAGCCCTACCCTTTACCGTAAACCTAGCCTTAACCCTAACCTTACCCCTACCCAAACCCTAACGCTATACCTAACCCGAACACTAACCTTAACCCTACTCTAACCTTAAGCCTAACCCTGACTATTAACTGAAACTTCACCCTAACCCTAAGCCTAACTCTAACTCTAACCCTAACCATAACAATGACCCTAAACCCTCGCCTTAACTGTAAACCTAACCCTAACCCTCACCCTAATCCTTAACCGTATCCCCAACCCTAAACCTGACGCTATCCCCAAACTTATCCCTAACCCTAACCCTAATACGAACAGTAACCCAAATCTAACCCTAACCCTAATATTAAACCTAAACTTAAATCTACCCTAACCATAAACCTAACCCTAACACCCTAAACCTAACGTCTAACACCGTCTATAATCCTAACCCTTACCATAACCCTCACCCTTAACCTAAACTTCACACTAACCCTAAACCTAACCTAACGCTGACCCTAGACATAACGCCTAACCCTCACCGAACCCTAAACCTATCCTTAACACTAACCTGCACACAAACCCAAACCCTAGCCCTCACCATAAAAATAACCCTCACCCTATCCTGAACTTCATCCAAACACTAACCATAACCTTAACCCTAAACCTAGACCTAACCCAAACCCTAACCTTAAACCTAACTCTAAGAATAACGCTAGTCCATCTGTAACCCTAAACCGAACACTTACAATAGCCCTGAACCTAACCCTAAAATAATCCTAATCCTAACCCTAGACCTAATCCTAACCCTACCCCTAACCCTGACCCTAAATAGAACACTAAGTCTAACCCTCAACATCGACCTAAACCTAATTCTTACCCTACACCTAACCCTAATCCTAAACCAAACCCTAACTCTGACTATAACCCTAATCGTAACAATTACCCTAAACCCTCACCTTAACTGCAAAACTAACCGTAACCCGCACCCTAAATCCTAACCGTATCCCACAACCCTAACCCTAATGCTATCCCTAAGCCTAACCCTAACATTAACCTGAAACCCCTGAGCCCTAATGATAAACCTAACCCTAACACAAACCCTAACCCTAACACCAAAGCCTAGGAAAAACCTTAACACTAACTCTCACCCTCACTCTAACACTAACCCGAAACCGAATCATGCACCTAACCCTAAGCCTAAACCAAACCTAACCATGACCAGAACCGCAAGGCCTAACCGGAACCCTCACCCAAACCCTAACCCTAAACTACACCTCTAACCCCTAACGCCTTATCATAACGGTAATCCTAACCCTAACCAACCCTAACCCTAAAACTAACCCTCACCCCAACCACAAAGCCTAACACAACCATGACCCTAACCCTAAACGTAACACTAAACTTAACCCTAACCTTAAATCTAACCCTAACCCTAAAACTGAACACAACCCCTGAACGTAACCCTAACCCTGAACATAACCTTAACACTAACCTGAAAACAAGCCCAAACCTTAGCCATAACCCTAACCCTCACCCTATCTTAAACTTCACCCTATCCCTAACCTAAAACTCACCCTGACTTTAACCCTAACCCTCCCCAGAAACCTAACCCTCACCTTAACCTTGGCCCACCTGTAACCCGAAACCTAACCCTTACAATAACTCTGACCCTAATCCTCGCCCTAAACCTAATTCTAATTCTAACCCTGACCCTAACCCTAACCTAACCTCAACCCTATCTTTAAGCCTACCATAAACTTAAACCTAACCCTAACCCTTAACCTTAACTCTAACCCTAACCCTAGCCCTAACCCTAACCTTAACGGTAACACTTACCCAGAACCCTCACCTTAACTGTAAATGTAACTCTAACTCTTACCCTAACCCTAAACTTAACCCTAATTATAACCTTAACCTAAACCTAACTGAAACAGTAACCCTTAACCCTAACTCTAATCCTAATCCTTAGCCTAAAACTAACCTTAACCCTAAACCTAACCCTAACCACTGACCCTAGCTCTAACCCTAACCCTGAGCCGAACCCTCACCCTTAACCAGAATTTCACCCTAAAGCATAACGCTAAGCGTACCCTAACTTCATTCAAACCCGAACCCTAAGCAAAACTAACACTAACACTACACGTAACCCTAACCCTAAACCTAACCCTAACCCTGACTCTGACCTGAACCCAAACCCCTAACCCCAACCCTCTCGCTTCACATAAACTTCTCTGTAACCCTAGCCCTAAAACTAAACGTAACACTAAATCTCCCCTAACCCTGACTGTACCATAAACGTAACCCTAACTCTAAACTCAAAACTAACCCTGACCCTAACCCTAACTCTAACCCTAATCCTAACCCTAAAACTTACCCTACACACTCAGCTTCAATGGAAACCTAGCACTAACCCTCATCTTACCATCTAAACCTAACCTCAACCCTTAACCTAACCCTATCTATAACCTTCACCTAGCCCTAAACCTAAACATGACTTAACCCTAACACTAACCCTAACCCTAAATCTAAACCTAACCTTAACCCTACACTTAATCCTAACCTAAGCTCTAACCCTAACCCCTAACGCTAACCCTAAGCTCAACCCTCACCCTTCAATTAAACTTTACCCCAGCTGTAGCCCTAACCCTAAGCCGAACCCTAAACCTGACCCTAGCATTAACCCAAACACCTAACCCTAAAAGCCTAATCCTAAACCTAACCCTAACCTTAACCCAAATGCCTAACCCTAACCCTAACCCTCATCCTTAACCTAAACTTCACCCTAAACCTAAGACTAACCCTAACCCTGAAAGTAAAGCTAAGCCTTAACTATCCCCTAACTCTAGCCCTGACCCTAAACCTAATGCTAACCCTAGCCCTAACAGTAACACCCTAAAACATCAGCTTAATGTAAACTTAACACTAACCCTCCCATGAACCCCTAACCCTAACCCTACCCCGCATCCTACACCTAACCCAGACCTAAACCTAACCCTTTCTCTAACCCTAAATTAACCCTAACCTTAACTCTACCCTAACCCTAACAACAACTCTGAACCTGACCATAACCATCATCCTAAACCCTAGCACTAACTCCAACTCTAAATCTAACCCTAAGCTAGCCCTACCCTTTACCGTAAACCTAGCCTTAACCCTAACCTTACCCCTACCCAAACCCTAACGCTATACCTAACCCGAACACTAACCTTAACCCTACTCTAACCTTAAGCCTAACCCTGACTATTAACTGAAACTTCACCCTAACCCTAAGCCTAACTCTAACTCTAACCCTAACTATAACAATGACCCTAAACCCTCGCCTTAACTGTAAACCTAACCCTAACCCTCACCCTAATCCTTAACCGTATCCCCAACCCTAAACCTGACGCTATCCCCAAACTTATCCCTAACCCTAACCCTAATACGAACAGTAACCCAAATCTAACCCTAACCCTAATATTAAACCTAAACTTAAATCTACCCTAACCATAAACCTAACCCTAACACCCTAAACCTAACGTCTAACACCGTCTATAATCCTAACCCTTACCATAACCCTCACCCTTAACCTAAACTTCACACTAACCCTAAACCTAACCTAACGCTGACCCTAGACATAACGCCTAACCCTCACCGAACCCTAAACCTATCCTTAACACTAACCTGCACACAAACCCAAACCCTAGCCCTCACCATAAAAATAACCCTCACCCTATCCTGAACTTCATCCAAACACTAACCATAACCTTAACCCTAAACCTAGACCTAACCCAAACCCTAACCTTAAACCTAACTCTAAGAATAACGCTAGTCCATCTGTAACCCTAAACCGAACACTTACAATAGCCCTGAACCTAACCCTAAAATAATCCTAATCCTAACCCTAGACCTAATCCTAACCCTACCCCTAACCCTGACCCTAAATAGAACACTAAGTCTAACCCTCAACATCGACCTAAACCTAATTCTTACCCTACACCTAACCCTAATCCTAAACCAAACCCTAACTCTGACTATAACCCTAATCGTAACAATTACCCTAAACCCTCAGCTTAACTGGAAAACTAACCGTAACCCGCACCCTAAATCCTAACCGTATCCCACAACCCTAACCCTAATGCTATCCCTAAGCCTAACCCTAACATTAACCTGAAACCCCTGAGCCCTAATGATAAACCTAACCCTAACACAAACCCTAACCCTAACACCAAAGCCTAGCAAAAACCTTAACACTAACTCTCACCCTCACTCTAACACTAACCCGAAACCGAATCATGCACCTAACCCTAAGCCTAAACCAAACCTAACCATGACCAGAACCGCAAGGCCTAACCGGAACCCTCACCCAAACCCTAACCCTAAACTACACCTCTAACCCCTAACGCCTTATCATAACGGTAATCCTAACCCTAACCAACCCTAACCCTAAAACTAACCCTCACCCCAACCACAAAGCCTAACACAACCATGACCCTAACCCTAAACGTAACACTAAACTTAACCCTAACCTTAAATCTAACCCTAACCCTAAAACTGAACACAACCCCTGAACGTAACCCTAACCCTGAACATAACCTTAACACTAACCTGAAAACAAGCCCAAACCTTAGCCATAACCCTAACCCTCACCCTATCTTAAACTTCACCCTATCCCTAACCTAAAACTCACCCTGACTTTAACCCTAACCCTCCCCAGAAACCTAACCCTCACCTTAACCTTGGCCCACCTGTAACCCGAAACCTAACCCTTACAATAACTCTGACCCTAATCCTCGCCCTAAACCTAATTCTAATTCTAACCCTGACCCTAACCCTAACCTAACCTCAACCCTATCTTTAAGCCTACCATAAACTTAAACCTAACCCTAACCCTTAACCTTAACTCTAACCCTAACCCTAGCCCTAACCCTAACCTTAACGGTAACACTTACCCAGAACCCTCACCTTAACTGTAAATGTAACTCTAACTCTTACCCTAACCCTAAACTTAACCCTAATTATAACCTTAACCTAAACCTAACTGAAACAGTAACCCTTAACCCTAACTCTAATCCTAATCCTTAGCCTAAAACTAACCTTAACCCTAAACCTAACCCTAACCACTGACCCTAACTCTAACCCTAACCCTAAGCCGAACCCTCACCCTTAACCAGAATTTCACCCTAAAGCATAACGCTAAGCGTACCCTAACTTCATTCAAACCCGAACCCTAAGCAAAACTAACACTAACACTACACGTAACCCTAACCCTAAACCTAACCCTAACCCTGACTCTGACCTGAACCCAAACCCCTAACCCCAACCCTCTCGCTTCACATAAACTTCTCTGTAACCCTAGCCCTAAAACTAAACGTAACACTAAATCTCCCCTAACCCTGACCGTACCATAAACGTAACCCTAACTCTAAACTCAAAACTAACCCTGACCCTAACCCTAACTCTAACCCTAATCCTAACCCTAAAACTTACCCTACACACTCAGCTTCAATGGAAACCTAGCACTAACCCTCATCTTACCATCTAAACCTAACCTCAACCCTTAACCTAACCCTATCTATAACCTTCACCTAGCCCTAAACCTAAACATGACTTAACCCTAACACTAACCCTAACCCTAAATCTAAACCTAACCTTAACCCTACACTTAATCCTAACCTAAGCTCTAACCCTAACCCCTAACGCTAACCCTAAGCTCAACCCTCACCCTTCAATTAAACTTTACCCCAGCTGTAGCCCTAACCCTAAGCCGAACCCTAAACCTGACCCTAGCATTAACCCAAACACCTAACCCTAAAAGCCTAATCCTAAACCTAACCCTAACCTTAACCCAAATGCCTAACCCTAACCCTAACCCTCATCCTTAACCTAAACTTCACCCTAAACCTAAGGCTAACCCTAACCCTGAAAGTAAAGCTAAGCCTTAACTATCCCCTAACTCTAGCCCTGACCCTAAACCTAATGCTAACCCTAGCCCTAACAGTAACACCCTAAAACATCAGCTTAATGTAAACTTAACACTAACCCTCCCATGAACCCCTAACCCTAACCCTACCCCGCATCCTACACCTAACCCAGACCTAAACCGAACCCTTTCTCTAACCCTAAATTAACCCTAACCTTAACTCTACCCTAACCCTAACAACAACTCTGAACCTGACCATAACCATCATCCTAAACCCTAGCACTAACTCCAACTCTAAATCTAACCCTAAGCTAGCCCTACCCTTTACCGTAAACCTAGCCTTAACCCTAACCTTACCCCTACCCAAACCCTAACGCTATACCTAACCCGAACACTAACCTTAACCCTACTCTAACCTTAAGCCTAACCCTGACTATTAACTGAAACTTCACCCTAACCCTAAGCCTAACTCTAACTCTAACCCTAACTATAACAATGACCCTAAACCCTCGCCTTAACTGTAAACCTAACCCTAACCCTCACCCTAATCCTTAACCGTATCCCCAACCCTAAACCTGACGCTATCCCCAAACTTATCCCTAACCCTAACCCTAATACGAACAGTAACCCAAATCTAACCCTAACCCTAATATTAAACCTAAACTTAAATCTACCCTAACCATAAACCTAACCCTAACACCCTAAACCTAACGTCTAACACCGTCTATAATCCTAACCCTTACCATAACCCTCACCCTTAACCTAAACTTCACACTAACCCTAAACCTAACCTAACGCTGACCCTAGACATAACGCCTAACCCTCACCGAACCCTAAACCTATCCTTAACACTAACCTGCACACAAACCCAAACCCTAGCCCTCACCATAAAAATAACCCTCACCCTATCCTGAACTTCATCCAAACACTAACCATAACCTTAACCCTAAACCTAGACCTAACCCAAACCCTAACCTTAAACCTAACTCTAAGAATAACGCTAGTCCATCTGTAACCCTAAACCGAACACTTACAATAGCCCTGAACCTAACCCTAAAATAATCCTAATCCTAACCCTAGACCTAATCCTAACCCTACCCCTAACCCTGACCCTAAATAGAACACTAAGTCTAACCCTCAACATCGACCTAAACCTAATTCTTACCCTACACCTAACCCTAATCCTAAACCAAACCCTAACTCTGACTATAACCCTAATCGTAACAATTACCCTAAACCCTCACCTTAACTGCAAAACTAACCGTAACCCGCACCCTAAATCCTAACCGTATCCCACAACCCTAACCCTAATGCTATCCCTAAGCCTAACCCTAACATTAACCTGAAACCCCTGAGCCCTAATGATAAACCTAACCCTAACACAAACCCTAACCCTAACACCAAAGCCTAGCAAAAACCTTAACACTAACTCTCACCCTCACTCTAACACTAACCCGAAACCGAATCATGCACCTAACCCTAAGCCTAAACCAAACCTAACCATGACCAGAACCGCAAGGCCTAACCGGAACCCTCACCCAAACCCTAACCCTAAACTACACCTCTAACCCCTAACGCCTTATCATAACGGTAATCCTAACCCTAACCAACCCTAACCCTAAAACTAACCCTCACCCCAACCACAAAGCCTAACACAACCATGACCCTAACCCTAAACGTAACACTAAACTTAACCCTAACCTTAAATCTAACCCTAACCCTAAAACTGAACACAACCCCTGAACGTAACCCTAACCCTGAACATAACCTTAACACTAACCTGAAAACAAGCCCAAACCTTAGCCATAACCCTAACCCTCACCCTATCTTAAACTTCACCCTATCCCTAACCTAAAACTCACCCTGACTTTAACCCTAACCCTCCCCAGAAACCTAACCCTCACCTTAACCTTGGCCCACCTGTAACCCGAAACCTAACCCTTACAATAACTCTGACCCTAATCCTCGCCCTAAACCTAATTCTAATTCTAACCCTGACCCTGACCCTAACCCTAACCTAACCTCAACCCTATCTTTAAGCCTACCATAAACTTAAACCTAACCCTAACCCTTAACCTTAACTCTAACCCTAACCCTAGCCCTAACCCTAACCTTAACGGTAACACTTACCCAGAACCCTCACCTTAACTGTAAATGTAACTCTAACTCTTACCCTAACCCTAAACTTAACCCTAATTATAACCTTAACCTAAACCTAACTGAAACAGTAACCCTTAACCCTAACTCTAATCCTAATCCTTAGCCTAAAACTAACCTTAACCCTAAACCTAACCCTAACCACTGACCCTAACTCTAACCCTAACCCTGAGCCGAACCCTCACCCTTAACCAGAATTTCACCCTAAAACATAACGCTAAGCGTACCCTCACTTCATTCAAACCCGAACCCTAAGCAAAACTAACACTAACACTACACGTAACCCTAACCCTAAACCTAACCCTAACCCTGACTCTGACCTGAACCCAAACCCCTAACCCCAACCCTCTCGCTTCACATAAACTTCTCTGTAACCCTAGCCCTAAAACTAAATATAACACTAAATCTCCCCTAACCCTGACCGTACCATAAACGTAACCCTAACTCTAAACTCAAAACTAACCCTGACCCTAACCCTAACTCTAACCCTAATCCTAACCCTAAAACTTACCCTACACACTCAGCTTCAATGGAAACCTAGCACTAACCCTCATCTTACCATCTAAACCTAACCTCAGCCCTTAACCTAACCCTATCTATAACCTTCACCTAGCCCTAAACCTAAACATGACTTAACCCTAACACTAACCCTAACCCTAAATCTAAACCTAACCTTAACCCTACACTTAATCCTAACCTAAGCTCTAACCCTAACCCCTAACGCTAACCCTAAGCTCAACCCTCACCCTTCAATTAAACTTTACCCCAGCTGTAGCCCTAACCCTAAGCCGAACCCTAAACCTGACCCTAACATTAACCCAAACACCTAACCCTAACCCTAAGCCTAATCCTAAACCTAACCCTAACCTTAACCCAAATGCCTAACCCTAACCCTAACCCTCATCCTTAACCTAAACTTCACCCTAAACCTAAGACTAACCCTAACACTGAAAGTAAAGCTAAGCCTTAACTATCCCCTAACTCTAGCCCTGACCCTAAACCTAATGCTAACCCTAGCCCTAACAGTAACACCCTAAAACATCAGCTTAATGTAAACTTAACACTAACCCTCCCATGAACCCCTAACCCTAACCCTACCCCGCATCCTACACCTAACCCAGACCTAAACCTAACCCTTTCTCTAACCCTAAATTAACCCTAACCTTAACTCTACCCTAACCCTAACAACAACTCTGAACCTGACCATAACCATCATCCTAAACCCTAGCACTAACTCCAACTCTAAATCTAACCCTAAGCTAGCCCTACCCTTTACCGTAAACCTAGCCTTAACCCTAACCTTACCCCTACCCAAACCCTAACGCTATACCTAACCCGAACACTAACCTTAACCCTACTCTAACCTTAAGCCTAAACCTGACTATTAACTGAAACTTCACCCTAACCCTAAGCCTAACTCTAACTCTAACCCTAACCATAACAATGACCCTAAACCCTCGCCTTAACTGTAAACCTAACCCTAACCCTCACCCTAATCCTTAACCGTATCCCCAACCCTAAACCTGACGCTATCCCCAAACTTATCCCTAACCCTAACCCTAATACGAACAGTAACCCAAATCTAACCCTAACCCTAATATTAAACCTAAACTTAAATCTACCCTAACCATAAACCTAACCCTAACACCCTAAACCTAACGTCTAACACCGTCTATAATCCTAACCCTTACCATAACCCTCACCCTTAACCTAAACTTCACACTAACCCTAAACCTAACCTAACGCTGACCCTAGACATAACGCCTAACCCTCACCGAACCCTAAACCTATCCTTAACACTAACCTGCACACAAACCCAAACCCTAGCCCTCACCATAAAAATAACCCTCACCCTATCCTGAACTTCATCCAAACACTAACCATAACCTTAACCCTAAACCTAGACCTAACCCAAACCCTAACCTTAAACCTAACTCTAAGAATAACGCTAGTCCATCTGTAACCCTAAACCGAACACTTACAATAGCCCTGAACCTAACCCTAAAATAATCCTAATCCTAACCCTAGACCTAATCCTAACCCTACCCCTAACCCTGACCCTAAATAGAACACTAAGTCTAACCCTCAACATCGACCTAAACCTAATTCTTACCCTACACCTAACCCTAATCCTAAACCAAACCCTAACTCTGACTATAACCCTAATCGTAACAATTACCCTAAACCCTCACCTTAACTGGAAAACTAACCGTAACCCGCACCCTAAATCCTAACCGTATCCCACAACCCTAACCCTAATGCTATCCCTAAGCCTAACCCTAAATTAACCTGAAACCCCTGAGCCCTAATGATAAACCTAACCCTAACACAAACCCTAACCCTAACACCAAAGCCTAGCAAAAACCTTAACACTAACTCTCACCCTAACTCTAACACTAACCCGAAACCGAATCATGCACCTAACCCTAAGCCTAAACCAAACCTAACCATGACCAGAACCGCAAGGCCTAACCGGAACCCTCACCCAAACCCTAACCCTAAACTACACCTCTAACCCCTAACGCCTTATCATAACGGTAATCCTAACCCTAACCAACCCTAACCCTAAAACTAACCCTCACCCCAACCACAAAGCCTAACACAACCATGACCCTAACCCTAAACGTAACACTAAACTTAACCCTAACCTTAAATCTAACCCTAACCCTAAAACTGAACACAACCCCTGAACGTAACCCTAACCCTGAACATAACCTTAACACTAACCTGAAAACAAGCCCAAACCTTAGCCATAACCCTAACCCTCACCCTATCTTAAACTTCACCCTATCCCTAACCTAAAACTCACCCTGACTTTAACCCTAACCCTCCCCAGAAACCTAACCCTCACCTTAACCTTGGCCCACCTGTAACCCGAAACCTAACCCTTACAATAACTCTGACCCTAATCCTCGCCCTAAACCTAATTCTAATTCTAACCCTGACCCTAACCCTAACCTAACCTCAACCCTATCTTTAAGCCTACCATAAACTTAAACCTAACCCTAACCCTTAACCTTAACTCTAACCCTAACCCTAGCCCTAACCCTAACCTTAACGGTAACACTTACCCAGAACCCTCACCTTAACTGTAAATGTAACTCTAACTCTTACCCTAACCCTAAACTTAACCCTAATTATAACCTTAACCTAAACCTAACTGAAACAGTAACCCTTAACCCTAACTCTAATCCTAATCCTTAGCCTAAAACTAACCTTAACCCTAAACCTAACTCTAACCACTGACCCTAACTCTAACCCTAACCCTGAGCCGAACCCTCACCCTTAACCAGAATTTCACCCTAAAGCATAACGCTAAGCGTACCCTCACTTCATTCAAACCCGAACCCTAAGCAAAACTAACACTAACACTACACGTAACCCTAACCCTAAACCTAACCCTAACCCTGACTCTGACCTGAACCCAAACCCCTAACCCCAACCCTCTCGCTTCACATAAACTTCTCTGTAACCCTAGCCCTAAAACTAAACATAACACTAAATCTCCCCTAACCCTGACCGTACCATAAACGTAACCCTAACTCTAAACTCAAAACTAACCCTGACCCTAACCCTAACTCTAACCCTAATCCTAACCCTAAAACTTACCCTACACACTCAGCTTCAATGGAAACCTAGCACTAACCCTCATGTTACCATCTAAACCTAACCTCAACCCTTAACCTAACCCTATCTATAACCTTCACCTAGCCCTAAACCTAAACATGACTTAACCCTAACACTAACCCTAACCCTAAATCTAAACCTAACCTTAACCCTACACTTAATCCTAACCTAAGCTCTAACCCTAACCCCTAACGCTAACCCTAAGCTCAACCCTCACCCTTCAATTAAACTTTACCCCAGCTGTAGCCCTAACCCTAAGCCGAACCCTAAACCTGACCCTAACATTAACCCAAACACCTAACCCTAACCCTAAGCCTAATCCTAAACCTAACCCTAACCTTAACCCAAATGCCTAACCCTAACCCTAACCCTCATCCTTAACCTAAACTTCACCCTAAACCTAAGACTAACCCTAACACTGAAAGTAAAGCTAAGCCTTAACTATCCCCTAACTCTAGCCCTGACCCTAAACCTAATGCTAACCCTAGCCCTAACAGTAACACCCTAAAACATCAGCTTAATGTAAACTTAACACTAACCCTCCCATGAACCCCTAACCCTAACCCTACCCCGCATCCTACACCTAACCCAGACCTAAACCTAACCCTTTCTCTAACCCTAAATTAACCCTAACCTTAACTCTACCCTAACCCTAACAACAACTCTGAACCTGACCATAACCATCATCCTAAACCCTAGCACTAACTCCAACTCTAAATCTAACCCTAAGCTAGCCCTACCCTTTACCGTAAACCTAGCCTTAACCCTAACCTTACCCCTACCCAAACCCTAACGCTATACCTAACCCGAACACTAACCTTAACCCTACTCTAACCTTAAGCCTAAACCTGACTATTAACTGAAACTTCACCCTAACCCTAAGCCTAACTCTAACTCTAACCCTAACCATAACAATGACCCTAAACCCTCGCCTTAACTGTAAACCTAACCCTAACCCTCACCCTAATCCTTAACCGTATCCCCAACCCTAAACCTGACGCTATCCCCAAACTTATCCCTAACCCTAACCCTAATACGAACAGTAACCCAAATCTAACCCTAACCCTAATATTAAACCTAAACTTAAATCTACCCTAACCATAAACCTAACCCTAACACCCTAAACCTAACGTCTAACACCGTCTATAATCCTAACCCTTACCATAACCCTCACCCTTAACCTAAACTTCACACTAACCCTAAACCTAACCTAACGCTGACCCTAGACATAACGCCTAACCCTCACCGAACCCTAAACCTATCCTTAACACTAACCTGCACACAAACCCAAACCCTAGCCCTCACCATAAAAATAACCCTCACCCTATCCTGAACTTCATCCAAACACTAACCATAACCTTAACCCTAAACCTAGACCTAACCCAAACCCTAACCTTAAACCTAACTCTAAGAATAACGCTAGTCCATCTGTAACCCTAAACCGAACACTTACAATAGCCCTGAACCTAACCCTAAAATAATCCTAATCCTAACCCTAGACCTAATCCTAACCCTACCCCTAACCCTGACCCTAAATAGAACACTAAGTCTAGCCCTCAACATGGACCTAAACCTAATTCTTACCCTACACCTAACCCTAATCCTAAACCAAACCCTAACTCTGACTATAACCCTAATCGTAACAATTACCCTAAACCCTCACCTTAACTGGAAAACTAACCGTAACCCGCACCCTAAATCCTAACCGTATCCCACAACCCTAACCCTAATGCTATCCCTAAGCCTAACCCTAACATTAACCTGAAACCCCTGAGCCCTAATGATAAACCTAACCCTAACACAAACCCTAACCCTAACACCAAAGCCTAGCAAAAACCTTAACACTAACTCTCACCCTAACTCTAACACTAACCCGAAACCGAATCATGCACCTAACCCTAAGCCTAAACCAAACCTAACCATGACCAGAACCGCAAGGCCTAACCGGAACCCTCACCCAAACCCTAACCCTAAACTACACCTCTAACCCCTAACGCCTTATCATAACGGTAATCCTAACCCTAACCAACCCTAACCCTAAAACTAACCCTCACCCCAACCACAAAGCCTAACACAACCATGACCCTAACCCTAAACGTAACACTAAACTTAACCCTAACCTTAAATCTAACCCTAACCCTAAAACTGAACACAACCCCTGAACGTAACCCTAACCCTGAACATAACCTTAACACTAACCTGAAAACAAGCCCAAACCTTAGCCATAACCCTAACCCTCACCCTATCTTAAACTTCACCCTATCCCTAACCTAAAACTCACCCTGACTTTAACCCTAACCCTCCCCAGAAACCTAACCCTCACCTTAACCTTGGCCCACCTGTAACCCGAAACCTAACCCTTACAATAACTCTGACCCTAATCCTCGCCCTAAACCTAATTCTAATTCTAACCCTGACCCTAACCCTAACCTAACCTCAACCCTATCTTTAAGCCTACCATAAACTTAAACCTAACCCTAACCCTTAACCTTAACTCTAACCCTAACCCTAGCCCTAACCCTAACCTTAACGGTAACACTTACCCAGAACCCTCACCTTAACTGTAAATGTAACTCTAACTCTTACCCTAACCCTAAACTTAACCCTAATTATAACCTTAACCTAAACCTAACTGAAACAGTAACCCTTAACCCTAACTCTAATCCTAATCCTTAGCCTAAAACTAACCTTAACCCTAAACCTAACTCTAACCACTGACCCTAACTCTAACCCTAACCCTGAGCCGAACCCTCACCCTTAACCAGAATTTCACCCTAAAGCATAACGCTAAGCGTACCCTCACTTCATTCAAACCCGAACCCTAAGCAAAACTAACACTAACACTACACGTAACCCTAACCCTAAACCTAACCCTAACCCTGACTCTGACCTGAACCCAAACCCCTAACCCCAACCCTCTCGCTTCACATAAACTTCTCTGTAACCCTAGCCCTAAAACTAAACATAACACTAAATCTCCCCTAACCCTGACCGTACCATAAACGTAACCCTAACTCTAAACTCAAAACTAACCCTGACCCTAACCCTAACTCTAACCCTAATCCTAACCCTAAAACTTACCCTACACACTCAGCTTCAATGGAAACCTAGCACTAACCCTCATGTTACCATCTAAACCTAACCTCAACCCTTAACCTAACCCTATCTATAACCTTCACCTAGCCCTAAACCTAAACATGACTTAACCCTAACACTAACCCTAACCCTAAATCTAAACCTAACCTTAACCCTACACTTAATCCTAACCTAAGCTCTAACCCTAACCCCTAACGCTAACCCTAAGCTCAACCCTCACCCTTCAATTAAACTTTACCCCAGCTGTAGCCCTAACCCTAAGCCGAACCCTAAACCTGACCCTAACATTAACCCAAACACCTAACCCTAACCCTAAGCCTAATCCTAAACCTAACCCTAACCTTAACCCAAATGCCTAACCCTAACCCTAACCCTCATCCTTAACCTAAACTTCACCCTAAACCTAAGACTAACCCTAACACTGAAAGTAAAGCTAAGCCTTAACTATCCCCTAACTCTAGCCCTGACCCTAAACCTAATGCTAACCCTAGCCCTAACAGTAACACCCTAAAACATCAGCTTAATGTAAACTTAACACTAACCCTCCCATGAACCCCTAACCCTAACCCTACCCCGCATCCTACACCTAACCCACACCTAAACCTAACCCTTTCTCTAACCCTAAATTAACCCTAACCTTAACTCTACCCTAACCCTAACAACAACTCTGAACCTGACCATAACCATCATCCTAAACCCTAGCACTAACTCCAACTCTAAATCTAACCCTAAGCTAGCCCTACCCTTTACCGTAAACCTAGCCTTAACCCTAACCTTACCCCTACCCAAACCCTAACGCTATACCTAACCCGAACACTAACCTTAACCCTACTCTAACCTTAAGCCTAAACCTGACTATTAACTGAAACTTCACCCTAACCCTAAGCCTAACTCTAACTCTAACCCTAACCATAACAATGACCCTAAACCCTCGCCTTAACTGTAAACCTAACCCTAACCCTCACCCTAATCCTTAACCGTATCCCCAACCCTAAACCTGACGCTATCCCCAAACTTATCCCTAACCCTAACCCTAATACGAACAGTAACCCAAATCTAACCCTAACCCTAATATTAAACCTAAACTTAAATCTACCCTAACCATAAACCTAACCCTAACACCCTAAACCTAACGTCTAACACCGTCTATAATCCTAACCCTTACCATAACCCTCACCCTTAACCTAAACTTCACACTAACCCTAAACCTAACCTAACGCTGACCCTAGACATAACGCCTAACCCTCACCGAACCCTAAACCTATCCTTAACACTAACCTGCACACAAACCCAAACCCTAGCCCTCACCATAAAAATAACCCTCACCCTATCCTGAACTTCATCCAAACACTAACCATAACCTTAACCCTAAACCTAGACCTAACCCAAACCCTAACCTTAAACCTAACTCTAAGAATAACGCTAGTCCATCTGTAACCCTAAACCGAACACTTACAATAGCCCTGAACCTAACCCTAAAATAATCCTAATCCTAACCCTAGACCTAATCCTAACCCTACCCCTAACCCTGACCCTAAATAGAACACTAAGTCTAGCCCTCAACATGGACCTAAACCTAATTCTTACCCTACACCTAACCCTAATCCTAAACCAAACCCTAACTCTGACTATAACCCTAATCGTAACAATTACCCTAAACCCTCACCTTAACTGGAAAACTAACCGTAACCCGCACCCTAAATCCTAACCGTATCCCACAACCCTAACCCTAATGCTATCCCTAACCCTAACCCTAACATTAACCTGAAACCCCTGAGCCCTAATGATAAACCTAACCCTAACACAAACCCTAACCCTAACACCAAAGCCTAGCAAAAACCTTAACACTAACTCTCACCCTCACTCTAACACTAACCCGAAACCGAATCATGCACCTAACCCTAAGCCTAAACCAAACCTAACCATGACCAGAACCGCAAGGCCTAACCGGAACCCTCACCCAAACCCTAACCCTAAACTACACCTCTAACCCCTAACGCCTTATCATAACGGTAATCCTAACCCTAACCAACCCTAACCCTAAAACTAACCCTCACCCCAACCACAAAGCCTAACACAACCATGACCCTAACCCTAAACGTAACACTAAACTTAACCCTAACCTTAAATCTAACCCTAACCCTAAAACTGAACACAACCCCTGAACGTAACCCTAACCCTGAACATAACCTTAACACTAACCTGAAAACAAGCCCAAACCTTAGCCATAACCCTAACCCTCACCCTATCTTAAACTTCACCCTATCCCTAACCTAAAACTCACCCTGACTTTAACCCTAACCCTCCCCAGAAACCTAACCCTCACCTTAACCTTGGCCCACCTGTAACCCGAAACCTAACCCTTACAATAACTCTGACCCTAATCCTCGCCCTAAACCTAATTCTAATTCTAACCCTGACCCTAACCCTAACCTAACCTCAACCCTATCTTTAAGCCTACCATAAACTTAAACCTAACCCTAACCCTTAACCTTAACTCTAACCCTAACCCTAGCCCTAACCCTAACCTTAACGGTAACACTTACCCAGAACCCTCACCTTAACTGTAAATGTAACTCTAACTCTTACCCTAACCCTAAACTTAACCCTAATTATAACCTTAACCTAAACCTAACTGAAACAGTAACCCTTAACCCTAACTCTAATCCTAATCCTTAGCCTAAAACTAACCTTAACCCTAAACCTAACCCTAACCACTGACCCTAACTCTAACCCTAACCCTGAGCCGAACCCTCACCCTTAACCAGAATTTCACCCTAAAGCATAACGCTAAGCGTACCCTCACTTCATTCAAACCCGAACCCTAAGCAAAACTAACACTAACACTACACGTAACCCTAACCCTAAACCTAACCCTAACCCTGACTCTGACCTGAACCCAAACCCCTAACCCCAACCCTCTCGCTTCACATAAACTTCTCTGTAACCCTAGCCCTAAAACTAAACATAACACTAAATCTCCCCTAACCCTGACCGTACCATAAACGTAACCCTAACTCTAAACTCAAAACTAACCCTGACCCTAACCCTAACTCTAACCCTAATCCTAACCCTAAAACTTACCCTACACACTCAGCTTCAATGGAAACCTAGCACTAACCCTCATGTTACCATCTAAACCTAACCTCAACCCTTAACCTAACCCTATCTATAACCTTCACCTAGCCCTAAACCTAAACATGACTTAACCCTAACACTAACCCTAACCCTAAATCTAAACCTAACCTTAACCCTACACTTAATCCTAACCTAAGCTCTAACCCTAACCCCTAACGCTAACCCTAAGCTCAACCCTCACCCTTCAATTAAACTTTACCCCAGCTGTAGCCCTAACCCTAAGCCGAACCCTAAACCTGACCCTAACATTAACCCAAACACCTAACCCTAACCCTAAGCCTAATCCTAAACCTAACCCTAACCTTAACCCAAATGCCTAACCCTAACCCTAACCCTCATCCTTAACCTAAACTTCACCCTAAACCTAAGGCTAACCCTAACCCTGAAAGTAAAGCTAAGCCTTAACTATCCCCTAACTCTAGCCCTGACCCTAAACCTAATGCTAACCCTAGCCCTAACAGTAACACCCTAAAACATCAGCTTAATGGAAACTTAACACTAACCCTCCCATGAACCCCTAACCCTAACCCTACCCCGCATCCTACACCTAACCCAGACCTAAACCTAACCCTTTCTCTAACCCTAAATTAACCCTAACCTTAACTCTACCCTAACCCTAACAACAACTCTGAACCTGACCATAACCATCATCCTAAACCCTAGCACTAACTCCAACTCTAAATCTAACCCTAAGCTAGCCCTACCCTTTACCGTAAACCTAGCCTTAACCCTAACCTTACCCCTACCCAAACCCTAACGCTATACCTAACCCGAACACTAACCTTAACCCTACTCTAACCTTAAGCCTAAACCTGACTATTAACTGAAACTTCACCCTAACCCTAAGCCTAACTCTAACTCTAACCCTAACCATAACAATGACCCTAAACCCTCGCCTTAACTGTAAACCTAACCCGAACCCTCACCCTAATCCTTAACCGTATCCCCAACCCTAAACCTGACGCTATCCCCAAACTTATCCCTAACCCTAACCCTAATACGAACAGTAACCCAAATCTAACCCTAACCCTAATATTAAACCTAAACTTAAATCTACCCTAACCATAAACCTAACCCTAACACCCTAAACCTAACGTCTAACACCGTCTATAATCCTAACCCTTACCATAACCCTCACCCTTAACCTAAACTTCACACCAACCCTAAACCTAACCTAACGCTGACCCTAGACATAACGCCTAACCCTCACCGAACCCTAAACCTATCCTTAACACTAACCTGCACACAAACCCAAACCCTAGCCCTCACCATAAAAATAACCCTCACCCTATCCTGAACTTCATCCAAACACTAACCATAACCTTAACCCTAAACCTAGACCTAACCCAAACCCTAACCTTAAACCTAACTCTAAGAATAACGCTAGTCCATCTGTAACCCTAAACCGAACACTTACAATAGCCCTGAACCTAACCCTAAAATAATCCTAATCCTAACCCTAGACCTAATCCTAACCCTACCCCTAACCCTGACCCTAAATAGAACACTAAGTCTAGCCCTCAACATGGACCTAAACCTAATTCTTACCCTACACCTAACCCTAATCCTAAACCAAACCCTAACTCTGACTATAACCCTAATCGTAACAATTACCCTAAACCCTCACCTTAACTGGAAAACTAACCGTAACCCGCACCCTAAATCCTAACCGTATCCCACAACCCTAACCCTAATGCTATCCCTAACCCTAACCCTAACATTAACCTGAAACCCCTGAGCCCTAATGATAAACCTAACCCTAACACAAACCCTAACCCTAACACCAAAGCCTAGCAAAAACCTTAACACTAACTCTCACCCTAACTCTAACACTAACCCGAAACCGAATCATGCACCTAACCCTAAGCCTAAACCAAACCTAACCATGACCAGAACCGCAAGGCCTAACCGGAACCCTCACCCAAACCCTAACCCTAAACTACACCTCTAACCCCTAACGCCTTATCATAACGGTAATCCTAACCCTAACCAACCCTAACCCTAAAACTAACCCTCACCCCAACCACAAAGCCTAACACAACCATGACCCTAACCCTAAACGTAACACTAAACTTAACCCTAACCTTAAATCTAACCCTAACCCTAAAACTGAACACAACCCCTGAACGTAACCCTAACCCTGAACATAACCTTAACACTAACCTGAAAACAAGCCCAAACCTTAGCCATAACCCTAACCCTCACCCTATCTTAAACTTCACCCTATCCCTAACCTAAAACTCACCCTGACTTTAACCCTAACCCTCCCCAGAAACCTAACCCTCACCTTAACCTTGGCCCACCTGTAACCCGAAACCTAACCCTTACAATAACTCTGACCCTAATCCTCGCCCTAAACCTAATTCTAATTCTAACCCTGACCCTGACCCTAACCCTAACCTAACCTCAACCCTATCTTTAAGCCTACCATAAACTTAAACCTAACCCTAACCCTTAACCTTAACTCTAACCCTAACCCTAGCCCTAACCCTAACCTTAACGGTAACACTTACCCAGAACCCTCACCTTAACTGTAAATGTAACTCTAACTCTTACCCTAACCCTAAACTTAACCCTAATTATAACCTTAACCTAAACCTAACTGAAACAGTAACCCTTAACCCTAACTCTAATCCTAATCCTTAGCCTAAAACTAACCTTAACCCTAAACCTAACCCTAACCACTGACCCTAACTCTAACCCTAACCCTGAGCCGAACCCTCACCCTTAACCAGAATTTCACCCTAAAGCATAACGCTAAGCGTACCCTCACTTCATTCAAACCCGAACCCTAAGCAAAACTAACACTAACACTACACGTAACCCTAACCCTAAACCTAACCCTAACCCTGACTCTGACCTGAACCCAAACCCCTAACCCCAACCCTCTCGCTTCACATAAACTTCTCTGTAACCCTAGCCCTAAAACTAAACGTAACACTAAATCTCCCCTAACCCTGACCGTACCATAAACGTAACCCTAACTCTAAACTCAAAACTAACCCTGACCCTAACCCTAACTCTAACCCTAATCCTAACCCTAAAACTTACCCTACACACTCAGCTTCAATGGAAACCTAGCACTAACCCTCATGTTACCATCTAAACCTAACCTCAACCCTTAACCTAACCCTATCTATAACCTTCACCTAGCCCTAAACCTAAACATGACTTAACCCTAACACTAACCCTAACCCTAAATCTAAACCTAACCTTAACCCTACACTTAATCCTAACCTAAGCTCTAACCCTAACCCCTAACGCTAACCCTAAGCTCAACCCTCACCCTTCAATTAAACTTTACCCCAGCTGTAGCCCTAACCCTAAGCCGAACCCTAAACCTGACCCTAACATTAACCCAAACACCTAACCCTAACCCTAAGCCTAATCCTAAACCTAACCCTAACCTTAACCCAAATGCCTAACCCTAACCCTAACCCTCATCCTTAACCTAAACTTCACCCTAAACCTAAGGCTAACACTAACCCTGAAAGTAAAGCTAAGCCTTAACTATCCCCTAACTCTAGCCCTGACCCTAAACCTAATGCTAACCCTAGCCCTAACAGTAACACCCTAAAACATCAGCTTAATGGAAACTTAACACTAACCCTCCCATGAACCCCTAACCCTAACCCTACCCCGCATCCTACACCTAACCCAGACCTAAACCTAACCCTTTCTCTAACCCTAAATTAACCCTAACCTTAACTCTACCCTAACCCTAACAACAACTCTGAACCTGACCATAACCATCATCCTAAACCCTAGCACTAACTCCAACTCTAAATCTAACCCTAAGCTAGCCCTACCCTTTACCGTAAACCTAGCCTTAACCCTAACCTTACCCCTACCCAAACCCTAACGCTATACCTAACCCGAACACTAACCTTAACCCTACTCTAACCTTAAGCCTAAACCTGACTATTAACTGAAACTTCACCCTAACCCTAAGCCTAACTCTAACTCTAACCCTAACCATAACAATGACCCTAAACCCTCGCCTTAACTGTAAACCTAACCCTAACCCTCACCCTAATCCTTAACCGTATCCCCAACCCTAAACCTGACGCTATCCCCAAACTTATCCCTAACCCTAACCCTAATACGAACAGTAACCCAAATCTAACCCTAACCCTAATATTAAACCTAAACTTAAATCTACCCTAACCATAAACCTAACCCTAACACCCTAAACCTAACGTCTAACACCGTCTATAATCCTAACCCTTACCATAACCCTCACCCTTAACCTAAACTTCACACTAACCCTAAACCTAACCTAACGCTGACCCTAGACATAACGCCTAACCCTCACCGAACCCTAAACCTATCCTTAACACTAACCTGCACACAAACCCAAACCCTAGCCCTCACCATAAAAATAACCCTCACCCTATCCTGAACTTCATCCAAACACTAACCATAACCTTAACCCTAAACCTAGACCTAACCCAAACCCTAACCTTAAACCTAACTCTAAGAATAACGCTAGTCCATCTGTAACCCTAAACCGAACACTTACAATAGCCCTGAACCTAACCCTAAAATAATCCTAATCCTAACCCTAGACCTAATCCTAACCCTACCCCTAACCCTGACCCTAAATAGAACACTAAGTCTAACCCTCAACATGGACCTAAACCTAATTCTTACCCTACACCTAACCCTAATCCTAAACCAAACCCTAACTCTGACTATAACCCTAATCGTAACAATTACCCTAAACCCTCACCTTAACTGGAAAACTAACCGTAACCCGCACCCTAAATCCTAACCGTATCCCACAACCCTAACCCTAATGCTATCCCTAACCCTAACCCTAACATTAACCTGAAACCCCTGAGCCCTAATGATAAACCTAACCCTAACACAAACCCTAACCCTAACACCAAAGCCTAGCAAAAACCTTAACACTAACTCTCACCCTAACTCTAACACTAACCCGAAACCGAATCATGCACCTAACCCTAAGCCTAAACCAAACCTAACCATGACCAGAACCGCAAGGCCTAACCGGAACCCTCACCCAAACCCTAACCCTAAACTACACCTCTAACCCCTAACGCCTTATCATAACGGTAATCCTAACCCTAACCAACCCTAACCCTAAAACTAACCCTCACCCCAACCACAAAGCCTAACACAACCATGACCCTAACCCTAAACGTAACACTAAACTTAACCCTAACCTTAAATCTAACCCTAACCCTAAAACTGAACACAACCCCTGAACGTAACCCTAACCCTGAACATAACCTTAACACTAACCTGAAAACAAGCCCAAACCTTAGCCATAACCCTAACCCTCACCCTATCTTAAACTTCACCCTATCCCTAACCTAAAACTCACCCTGACTTTAACCCTAACCCTCCCCAGAAACCTAACCCTCACCTTAACCTTGGCCCACCTGTAACCCGAAACCTAACCCTTACAATAACTCTGACCCTAATCCTCGCCCTAAACCTAATTCTAATTCTAACCCTGACCCTGACCCTAACCCTAACCTAACCTCAACCCTATCTTTAAGCCTACCATAAACTTAAACCTAACCCTAACCCTTAACCTTAACTCTAACCCTAACCCTAGCCCTAACCCTAACCTTAACGGTAACACTTACCCAGAACCCTCACCTTAACTGTAAATGTAACTCTAACTCTTACCCTAACCCTAAACTTAACCCTAATTATAACCTTAACCTAAACCTAACTGAAACAGTAACCCTTAACCCTAACTCTAATCCTAATCCTTAGCCTAAAACTAACCTTAACCCTAAACCTAACCCTAACCACTGACCCTAACTCTAACCCTAACCCTGAGCCGAACCCTCACCCTTAACCAGAATTTCACCCTAAAGCATAACGCTAAGCGTACCCTCACTTCATTCAAACCCGAACCCTAAGCAAAACTAACACTAACACTACACGTAACCCTAACCCTAAACCTAACCCTAACCCTGACTCTGACCTGAACCCAAACCCCTAACCCCAACCCTCTCGCTTCACATAAACTTCTCTGTAACCCTAGCCCTAAAACTAAACGTAACACTAAATCTCCCCTAACCCTGACCGTACCATAAACGTAACCCTAACTCTAAACTCAAAACTAACCCTGACCCTAACCCTAACTCTAACCCTAATCCTAACCCTAAAACTTACCCTACACACTCAGCTTCAATGGAAACCTAGCACTAACCCTCATCTTACCATCTAAACCTAACCTCAACCCTTAACCTAACCCTATCTATAACCTTCACCTAGCCCTAAACCTAAACATGACTTAACCCTAACACTAACCCTAACCCTAAATCTAAACCTAACCTTAACCCTACACTTAATCCTAACCTAAGCTCTAACCCTAACCCCTAACGCTAACCCTAAGCTCAACCCTCACCCTTCAATTAAACTTTACCCCAGCTGTAGCCCTAACCCTAAGCCGAACCCTAAACCTGACCCTAACATTAACCCAAACACCTAACCCTAACCCTAAGCCTAATCCTAAACCTAACCCTAACCTTAACCCAAATGCCTAACCCTAACCCTAACCCTCATCCTTAACCTAAACTTCACCCTAAACCTAAGGCTAACCCTAACCCTGAAAGTAAAGCTAAGCCTTAACTATCCCCTAACTCTAGCCCTGACCCTAAACCTAATGCTAACCCTAGCCCTAACAGTAACACCCTAAAACATCAGCTTAATGGAAACTTAACACTAACCCTCCCATGAACCCCTAACCCTAACCCTACCCCGCATCCTACACCTAACCCAGACCTAAACCTAACCCTTTCTCTAACCCTAAATTAACCCTAACCTTAACTCTACCCTAACCCTAACAACAACTCTGAACCTGACCATAACCATCATCCTAAACCCTAGCACTAACTCCAACTCTAAATCTAACCCTAAGCTAGCCCTACCCTTTACCGTAAACCTAGCCTTAACCCTAACCTTACCCCTACCCAAACCCTAACGCTATACCTAACCCGAACACTAACCTTAACCCTACTCTAACCTTAAGCCTAAACCTGACTATTAACTGAAACTTCACCCTAACCCTAAGCCTAACTCTAACTCTAACCCTAACCATAACAATGACCCTAAACCCTCGCCTTAACTGTAAACCTAACCCTAACCCTCACCCTAATCCTTAACCGTATCCCCAACCCTAAACCTGACGCTATCCCCAAACTTATCCCTAACCCTAACCCTAATACGAACAGTAACCCAAATCTAACCCTAACCCTAATATTAAACCTAAACTTAAATCTACCCTAACCATAAACCTAACCCTAACACCCTAAACCTAACGTCTAACACCGTCTATAATCCTAACCCTTACCATAACCCTCACCCTTAACCTAAACTTCACACTAACCCTAAACCTAACCTAACGCTGACCCTAGACATAACGCCTAACCCTCACCGAACCCTAAACCTATCCTTAACACTAACCTGCACACAAACCCAAACCCTAGCCCTCACCATAAAAATAACCCTCACCCTATCCTGAACTTCATCCAAACACTAACCATAACCTTAACCCTAAACCTAGACCTAACCCAAACCCTAACCTTAAACCTAACTCTAAGAATAACGCTAGTCCATCTGTAACCCTAAACCGAACACTTACAATAGCCCTGAACCTAACCCTAAAATAATCCTAATCCTAACCCTAGACCTAATCCTAACCCTACCCCTAACCCTGACCCTAAATAGAACACTAAGTCTAACCCTCAACATGGACCTAAACCTAATTCTTACCCTACACCTAACCCTAATCCTAAACCAAACCCTAACTCTGACTATAACCCTAATCGTAACAATTACCCTAAACCCTCACCTTAACTGGAAAACTAACCGTAACCCGCACCCTAAATCCTAACCGTATCCCACAACCCTAACCCTAATGCTATCCCTAAGCCTAACCCTAACATTAACCTGAAACCCCTGAGCCCTAATGATAAACCTAACCCTAACACAAACCCTAACCCTAACACCAAAGCCTAGCAAAAACCTTAACACTAACTCTCACCCTAACTCTAACACTAACCCGAAACCGAATCATGCACCTAACCCTAAGCCTAAACCAAACCTAACCATGACCAGAACCGCAAGGCCTAACCGGAACCCTCACCCAAACCCTAACCCTAAACTACACCTCTAACCCCTAACGCCTTATCATAACGGTAATCCTAACCCTAACCAACCCTAACCCTAAAACTAACCCTCACCCCAACCACAAAGCCTAACACAACCATGACCCTAACCCTAAACGTAACACTAAACTTAACCCTAACCTTAAATCTAACCCTAACCCTAAAACTGAACACAACCCCTGAACGTAACCCTAACCCTGAACATAACCTTAACACTAACCTGAAAACAAGCCCAAACCTTAGCCATAACCCTAACCCTCACCCTATCTTAAACTTCACCCTATCCCTAACCTAAAACTCACCCTGACTTTAACCCTAACCCTCCCCATAAACCTAACCCTCACCTTAGCCTTGGCCCACCTGTAACCCGAAACCTAACCCTTACAATAACTCTGACCCTAATCCTCGCCCTAAACCTAATTCTAATTCTAACCCTGACCCTGACCCTAACCCTAACCTAACCTCAACCCTATCTTTAAGCCTACCATAAACTTAAACCTAACCCTAACCCTTAACCTTAACTCTAACCCTAACCCTAGCCCTAACCCTAACCTTAACGGTAACACTTACCCAGAACCCTCACCTTAACTGTAAATGTAACTCTAACTCTTACCCTAACCCTAAACTTAACCCTAATTATAACCTTAACCTAAACCTAACTGAAACAGTAACCCTTAACCCTAACTCTAATCCTAATCCTTAGCCTAAAACTAACCTTAACCCTAAACCTAACCCTAACCACTGACCCTAACTCTAACCCTAACCCTGAGCCGAACCCTCACCCTTAACCAGAATTTCACCCTAAAGCATAACGCTAAGCGTACCCTCACTTCATTCAAACCCGAACCCTAAGCAAAACTAACACTAACACTACACGTAACCCTAACCCTAAACCTAACCCTAACCCTGACTCTGACCTGAACCCAAACCCCTAACCCCAACCCTCTCGCTTCACATAAACTTCTCTGTAACCCTAGCCCTAAAACTAAACGTAACACTAAATCTCCCCTAACCCTGACCGTACCATAAACGTAACCCTAACTCTAAACTCAAAGCTAACCCTGACCCTAACCCTAACTCTAACCCTAATCCTAACCCTAAAACTTACCCTACACACTCAGCTTCAATGGAAACCTAGCACTAACCCTCATCTTACCATCTAAACCTAACCTCAACCCTTAACCTAACCCTATCTATAACCTTCACCTAGCCCTAAACCTAAACATGACTTAACCCTAACACTAACCCTAACCCTAAATCTAAACCTAACCTTAACCCTACACTTAATCCTAACCTAAGCTCTAACCCTAACCCCTAACGCTAACCCTAAGCTCAACCCTCACCCTTCAATTAAACTTTACCCCAGCTGTAGCCCTAACACTAAGCCGAACCCTAAACCTGACCCTAACATTAACCCAAACACCTAACCCTAACCCTAAGCCTAATCCTAAACCTAACCCTAACCTTAACCCAAATGCCTAACCCTAACCCTAACCCTCATCCTTAACCTAAACTTCACCCTAAACCTAAGGCTAACCCTAACACTGAAAGTAAAGCTAAGCCTTAACTATCCCCTAACAATAGCCCTGACCCTAAACCTAATGCTAACCCTAGCCCTAACAGTAACACCCTAAAACATCAGCTTAATGGAAACTTAACACTAACCCTCCCATGAACCCCTAACCCTAACCCTACCCCGCATCCTACACCTAACCCAGACCTAAACCTAACCCTTTCTCTAACCCTAAATTAACCCTAACCTTAACTCTACCCTAACCCTAACAACAACTCTGAACCTGACCATAACCATCATCCTAAACCCTAGCACTAACTCCAACTCTAAATCTAACCCTAAGCTAGCCCTACCCTTTACCGTAAACCTAGCCTTAACCCTAACCTTACTCCTACCCAAACCCTAACGCTATACCTAACCCGAACACTAACCTTAACCCTACTCTAACCTTAAGCCTAAACCTGACTATTAACTGAAACTTCACCCTAACCCTAAGCCTAACTCTAACTCTAACCCTAACCATAACAATTACCCTAAACCCTCGCCTTAACTGTAAACCTAACCCTAACCCTCACCCTAATCCTTAACCGTATCCCCAACCCTAAACCTGACGCTATCCCCAAACTTATCCCTAACCCTAACCCTAATACGAACAGTAACCCAAATCTAACCCTAACCCTAATATTAAACCTAAACTTAAATCTACCCTAACCATAAACCTAACCCTAACACCCTAAACCTAACGTCTAACACCGTCTATAATCCTAACCCTTACCATAACCCTCACCCTTAACCTAAACTTCACACTAACCCTAAACCTAACCTAACGCTGACCCTAGACATAACGCCTAACCCTCACCGAACCCTAAACCTATCCTTAACACTAACCTGCACACAAACCCAAACCCTAGCCCTCACCATAAAAATAACCCTCACCCTATCCTGAACTTCATCCAAACACTAACCATAACCTTAACCCTAAACCTAGACCTAACCCAAACCCTAACCTTAAACCTAACTCTAAGAATAACGCTAGTCCATCTGTAACCCTAAACCGAACACTTACAATAGCCCTGAACCTCACCCTAAAATAATCCTAATCCTAACCCTAGACCTAATCCTAACCCTACCCCTAACCCTTACCCTAAATAGAACACTAAGTCTAACCCTCAACATGGACCTAAACCTAATTCTTACCCTACACCTAACCCTAATCCTAAACCAAACCCTAACTCTGACTATAACCCTAATCGTAACAATTACCCTAAACCCTCACCTTAACTGCAAAACTAACCGTAACCCGCACCCTAAATCCTAACCGTATCCCACAACCCTAACCCTAATGCTATCCCTAAGCCTAACCCTAACATTAACCTGAAACCCCTGAGCCCTAATGATAAACCTAACCCTAACACAAACCCTAACCCTAACACCAAAGCCTAGCAAAAACCTTAACACTAACTCTCACCCTCACTCTAACACTAACCCGAAACCGAATCATGCACCTAACCCTAAGCCTAAACCAAACCTAACCATGACCAGAACCGCAAGGCCTAACCGGAACCCTCACCCAAACCCTAACCCTAAACTACACCTCTAACCCCTAACGCCTTATCATAACGGTAATCCTAACCCTAACCAACCCTAACCCTAAAACTAACCCTCACCCCAACCACAAAGCCTAACACAACCATGACCCTAACCCTAAACGTAACACTAAACTTAACCCTAACCTTAAATCTAACCCTAACCCTAAAACTGAACACAACCCCTGAACGTAACCCTAACCCTGAACATAACCTTAACACTAACCTGAAAACAAGCCCAAACTTTAGCCATAACCCTAACCCTCACCCTATCTTAAACTTCACCCTATCCCTAACCTAAAACTCACCCTGACTTTAACCCTAACCCTCCCCAGAAACCTAACCCTCACCTTAACCTTGGCCCACCTGTAACCCGAAACCTAACCCTTACAATAACTCTGACCCTAATCCTCGCCCTAAACCTAATTCTAATTCTAACCCTGACCCTAACCCTAACCTAACCTCAACCCTATCTTTAAGCCTACCATAAACTTAAACCTAACCCTAACCCTTAACCTTAACTCTAACCCTAACCCTAGCCCTAACCCTAACCTTAACGGTAACACTTACCCAGAACCCTCACCTTAACTGTAAATGTAACTCTAACTCTTACCCTAACCCTAAACTTAACCCTAATTATAACCTTAACCTAAACCTAACTGAAACAGTAACCCTTAACCCTAACTCTAATCCTAATCCTTAGCCTAAAACTAACCTTAACCCTAAACCTAACCCTAACCACTGACCCTAACTCTAACCCTAACCCTGAGCCGAACCCTCACCCTTAACCAGAATTTCACCCTAAAGCATAACGCTAAGCGTACCCTAACTTCATTCAAACCCGAACCCTAAGCAAAACTAAAACTAACACTACACGTAACCCTAACCCTAAACCTAACCCTAACCCTGACTCTGACCTGAACCCAAACCCCTAACCCCAACCCTCTCGCTTCACATAAACTTCTCTGTAACCCTAGCCCTAAAACTAAACGTAACACTAAATCTCCCCTAACCCTGACCGTACCATAAACGTAACCCTAACTCTAAACTCAAAACTAACCCTGACCCTAACCCTAACTCTAACCCTAATCCTAACCCTAAAACTTACCCTACACACTCAGCTTCAATGGAAACCTAGCACTAACCCTCATCTTACCATCTAAACCTAACCTCAACCCTTAACCTAACCCTATCTATAACCTTCACCTAGCCCTAAACCTAAACATGACTTAACCCTAACACTAACCCTAACCCTAAATCTAAACCTAACCTTAACCCTACACTTAATCCTAACCTAAGCTCTAACCCTAACCCCTAACGCTAACCCTAAGCTCAACCCTCACCCTTCAATTAAACTTTACCCCAGCTGTAGCCCTAACCCTAAGCCGAACCCTAAACCTGACCCTAACATTAACCCAAACACCTAACCCTAACCCTAAGCCTAATCCTAAACCTAACCCTAACCTTAACCCAAATGCCTAACCCTAACCCTAACCCTCATCCTTAACCTAAACTTCACCCTAAACCTAAGGCTAACCCTAACGCTGAAAGTAAAGCTAACCCTTAACTATCCCCTAACTCTAGCCCTGACCCTAAACCTAATGCTAACCCTAGCCCTAACAGTAACACCCTAAAACATCAGCTTAATGGAAACTTAACACTAACCCTCCCATGAACCCCTAACCCTAACCCTACCCCGCATCCTACACCTAACCCAGACCTAAACTTAACCCTTTCTCTAACCCTAAATTAACCCTAACCTTAACTCTACCCTAACCCTAACAACAACTCTGAACCTGACCATAACCATCATCCTAAACCCTAGCACTAACTCCAACTCTAAATCTAACCCTAAGCTAGCCCTACCCTTTACCGTAAACCTAGCCTTAACCCTAACCTTACCCCTACCCAAACCCTAACGCTATACCTAACCCGAACACTAACCTTAACCCTACTCTAACCTTAAGCCTAACCCTGACTATTAACTGAAACTTCACCCTAACCCTAAGCCTAACTCTAACTCTAACCCTAACCATAACAATTACCCTAAACCCTCGCCTTAACTGTAAACCTAACCCTAACCCTCACCCTAATCCTTAACCGTATCCCCAACCCTAAACCTGACGCTATCCCCAAACTTATCCCTAACCCTAACCCTAATACGAACAGTAACCCAAATCTAACCCTAACCCTAATATTAAACCTAAACTTAAATCTACCCTAACCATAAACCTAACCCTAACACCCTAAACCTAACGTCTAACACCGTCTATAATCCTAACCCTTACCATAACCCTCACCCTTAACCTAAACTTCACACTAACCCTAAACCTAACCTAACGCTGACCCTAGACATAACGCCTAACCCTCACCGAACCCTAAACCTATCCTTAACACTAACCTGCACACAAACCCAAACCCTAGCCCTCACCAGAAAAATAACCCTCACCCTATCCTGAACTTCATCCAAACACTAACCATAACCTTAACCCTAAACCTAGACCTAACCCAAACCCTAACCTTAAACCTAACTCTAAGAATAACGCTAGTCCATCTGTAACCCTAAACCGAACACTTACAATAGCCCTGAACCTAACCCTAAGATAATCCTAATCCTAACCCTAGACCTAATCCTAACCCTACCCCAACCCTTACCCTAAATAGAACACTAAGTCTAACCCTCAACATGGACCTAAACCTAATTCTTACCCTACACCTAACCCTAATCCTAAACCAAACCCTAACTCTGACTATAACCCTAATCGTAACAATTACCCTAAACCCTCACCTTAACTGGAAAACTAACCGTAACCTGCACCCTAAATCCTAACCGTATCCCACAACCCTAACCCTAATGCTATCCCTAACCCTAACCCTAACCCTAACATTAACCAGAAACCCCTGAGCCCTAATGATAAACCTAACCCTAACACAAACCCTAACCCTAACACCAAAGCCTAGCAAAAACCTTAACACTAACTCTCACCCTAACTCTAACACTAACCCGAAACCGAATCATGCACCTAACCCTAAGCCTAAACCAAACCTAACCATGACCAGAACCGCAAGGCCTAACCGGAACCCTCACCCAAACCCTAACCCTAAACTACACCTCTAACCCCTAACGCCTTATCATAACGGTAATCCTAACCCTAACCAACCCTAACCCTAAAACTAACCCTCACCCCAACCACAAAGCCTAACACAACCATGACCCTAACCCTAAACGTAACACTAAACTTAACCCTAACCTTAAATCTAACCCTAACCCTAAAACTGAACACAACCCCTGAACGTAACCCTAACCCTGAACATAACCTTAACACTAACCTGAAAACAAGCCCAAACCTTAGCCATAACCCTAACCCTCACCCTATCTTAAACTTCACCCTATCCCTAACCTAAAACTCACCCTGACTTTAACCCTAACCCTCCCCAGAAACCTAACCCTCACCTTAACCTTGGCCCACCTGTAACCCGAAACCTAACCCTTACAATAACTCTGACCCTAATCCTCGCCCTAAACCTAATTCTAATTCTAACCCTGACCCTAACCCTAACCTAACCTCAACCCTATCTTTAAGCCTACCATAAACTTAAACCTAACCCTAACCCTTAACCTTAACTCTAACCCTAACCCTAGCCCTAACCCTAACCTGAACGGTAACACTTACCCAGAACCCTCACCTTAACTGTAAATGTAACTCTAACTCTTACCCTAACCCTAAACTTAACCCTAATTATAACCTTAACCTAAACCTAACTGAAACAGTAACCCTCAACCCTAACTCTAATCCTAATCCTTAGCCTAAAACTAACCTTAACCCTAAACCTAACCCTAACCACTGACCCTAACTCTAACCCTAACCCTGAGCCGAACCCTCACCCTTAACCAGAATTTCACCCTAAAGCATAACGCTAAGCGTACCCTCACTTCATTCAAACCCGAACCCTAAGCAAAACTAACACTAACACTACACGTAACCCTAACCCTAAACCTAACCCTAACCCTGACTCTGACCTGAACCCAAACCCCTAACCCCAACCCTCTCGCTTCACATAAACTTCTCTGTAACCCTAGCCCTAAAACTAAACGTAACACTAAATCTCCCCTAACCCTGACCGTACCATAAACGTAACCCTAACTCTAAACTCAAAACTAACCCTGACCCTAACCCTAACTCTAACCCTAATCCTAACCCTAAAACTTACCCTACACACTCAGCTTCAATGGAAACCTAGCACTAACCCTCATCTTACCATCTAAACCTAACCTCAACCCTTAACCTAACCCTATCTATAACCTTCACCTAGCCCTAAACCTAAACATGACTTAACCCTAACACTAACCCTAACCCTAAATCTAAACCTAACCTTAACCCTACACTTCATCCTAACCTAAGCTCTAACCCTAACCCCTAACGCTAACCCTAAGCTCAACCCTCACCCTTCAATTAAACTTTACCCCAGCTGTAGCCCTAACCCTAAGCCGAACCCTAAACCTGACCCTAACATTAACCCAAACACCTAACCCTAACCCTAAGCCTAATCCTAAACCTAACCCTAACCTTAACCCAAATGCCTAACCCTAACCCTCATCCTTAACCTAAACTTCACCCTAAACCTAAGGCTAACCCTAACCCTGAAAGTAAAGCTAACCCTTAACTATCCCCTAACTCTAGCCCTGACCCTAAACCTAATGCTAACCCTAGCCCTAACAGTAACACCCTAAAACATCAGCTTAATGGAAACTTAACACTAACCCTCCCATGAACCCCTAACCCTAACCCTACCCCGCATCCTACACCTAACCCAGACCTAAACCTAACCCTTTCTCTAACCCTAAATTAACCCTAACCTTAACTCTACCCTAACCCTAACAACAACTCTGAACCTGACCATAACCATCATCCTAAACCCTAGCACTAACTCCAACTCTAAATCTAACCCTAAGCTAGCCCTACCCTTTACCGTAAACCTAGCCTTAACCCTAACCTTAGCCCTACCCAAACCCTAACGCTATACCTAACCCGAACACTAACCTTAACCCTACTCTAACCTTAAGCCTAACCCTGACTATTAACTGAAACTTCACCCTAACCCTAAGCCTAACTCTAACTCTAACCCTAACCATAACAATGACTCTAAACCCTCGCCTTAACTGTAAACCTAACCCTAACCCTCACCCTAATCCTTAACCGTATCCCCAACCCTAAACCTGACGCTATCCCCAAACTTATCCCTAACCCTAACCCTAATACGAACAGTAACCCAAATCTAACCCTAACCCTAATATTAAACCTAAACTTAAATCTACCCTAACCATAAACCTAACCCTAACACCCTAAACCTAACGTCTAACACCGTCTATAATCCTAACCCTTACCATAACCCTCACCCTTAACCTAAACTTCACACTAACCCTAAACCTAACCTAACGCTGACCCTAGACATAACGCCTAACCCTCACCGAACCCTAAACCTATCCTTAACACTAACCTGCACACAAACCCAAACCCTAGCCCTCACCATAAAAATAACCCTCACCCTATCCTGAACTTCATCCAAACACTAACCATAACCTTAACCCTAAACCTAGACCTAACCCAAACCCTAACCTTAAACCTAACTCTAAGAATAACGCTAGTCCATCTGTAACCCTAAACCGAACACTTACAATAGCCCTGAACCTAACCCTAAAATAATCCTAATCCTAACCCTAGACCTAATCCTAACCCTACCCCTAACCCTGACCCTAAATAGAACACTAAGTCTAACCCTCAACATGGACCTAAACCTAATTCTTACCCTACACCTAACCCTAATCCTAAACCAAACCCTAACTCTGACTATAACCCTAATCGTAACAATTACCCTAAACCCTCACCTTAACTGCAAAACTAACCGTAACCCGCACCCTAAATCCTAACCGTATCCCACAACCCTAACCCTAATGCTATCCCTAACCCTAACCCTAACCCTAACATTAACCTGAAACCCCTGAGCCCTAATGATAAACCTAACCCTAACACAAACCCTAACCCTAACACCAAAGCCTAGCAAAAACCTTAACACTAACTCTCACCCTAACTCTAACACTAACCCGAAACCGAATCATGCACCTAACCCTAAGCCTAAACCAAACCTAACCATGACCAGAACCGCAAGGCCTAACCGGAACCCTCACCCAAACCCTAACCCTAAACTACACCTCTAACCCCTAACGCCTTATCATAACGGTAATCCTAACCCTAACCAACCCTAACCCTAAAACTAACCCTCACCCCAACCACAAAGCCTAACACAACCATGACCCTAACCCTAAACGTAACACTAAACTTAACCCTAACCTTAAATCTAACCCTAACCCTAAAACTGAACACAACCCCTGAACGTAACCCTAACCCTGAACATAACCTTAACACTAACCTGAAAACAAGCCCAAACCTTAGCCATAACCCTAACCCTCACCCTATCTTAAACTTCACCCTATCCCTAACCTAAAACTCACCCTGACTTTAACCCTAACCCTCCCCAGAAACCTAACCCTCACCTTAACCTTGGCCCACCTGTAACCCGAAACCTAACCCTTACAATAACTCTGACCCTAATCCTCGCCCTAAACCTAATTCTAATTCTAACCCTGACCCTAACCCTAACCTAACCTCAACCCTATCTTTAAGCCTACCATAAACTTAAACCTAACCCTAACCCTTAACCTTAACTCTAACCCTAACCCTAGCCCTAACCCTAACCTGAACGGTAACACTTACCCAGAACCCTCACCTTAACTGTAAATGTAACTCTAACTCTTACCCTAACCCTAAACTTAACCCTAATTATAACCTTAACCTAAACCTAACTGAAACAGTAACCCTTAACCCTAACTCTAATCCTAATCCTTAGCCTAAAACTAACCTTAACCCTAAACCTAACCCTAACCACTGACCCTAACTCTAACCCTAACCCTGAGCCGAACCCTCACCCTTAACCAGAATTTCACCCTAAAGCATAACGCTAAGCGTACCCTCACTTCATTCAAACCCGAACCCTAAGCAAAACTAACACTAACACTACACGTAACCCTAACCCTAAACCTAACCCTAACCCTGACTCTGACCTGAACCCAAACCCCTAACCCCAACCCTCTCGCTTCACATAAACTTCTCTGTAACCCTAGCCCTAAAACTAAACGTAACACTAAATCTCCCCTAACCCTGACCGTACCATAAACGTAACCCTAACTCTAAACTCAAAACTAACCCTGACCCTAACCCTAACTCTAACCCTAATCCTAACCCTAAAACTTACCCTACACACTCAGCTTCAATGGAAACCTAGCACTAACCCTCATCTTACCATCTAAACCTAACCTCAACCCTTAACCTAACCCTATCTATAACCTTCACCTAGCCCTAAACCTAAACATGACTTAACCCTAACACTAACCCTAACCCTAAATCTAAACCTAACCTTAACCCTACACTTCATCCTAACCTAAGCTCTAACCCTAACCCCTAACGCTAACCCTAAGCTCAACCCTCACCCTTCAATTAAACTTTACCCCAGCTGTAGCCCTAACCCTAAGCCGAACCCTAAACCTGACCCTAACATTAACCCAAACACCTAACCCTAACCCTAAGCCTAATCCTAAACCTAACCCTAACCTTAACCCAAATGCCTAACCCTAACCCTCATCCTTAACCTAAACTTCACCCTAAACCTAAGGCTAACCCTAACCCTGAAAGTAAAGCTAACCCTTAACTATCCCCTAACTCTAGCCCTGACCCTAAACCTAATGCTAACCCTAGCCCTAACAGTAACACCCTAAAACATCAGCTTAATGGAAACTTAACACTAACCCTCCCATGAACCCCTAACCCTAACCCTACCCCGCATCCTACACCTAACCCAGACCTAAACCTAACCCTTTCTCTAACCCTAAATTAACCCTAACCTTAACTCTACCCTAACCCTAACAACAACTCTGAACCTGACCATAACCATCATCCTAAACCCTAGCACTAACTCCAACTCTAAATCTAACCCTAAGCTAGCCCTACCCTTTACCGTAAACCTAGCCTTAACCCTAACCTTACCCCTACCCAAACCCTAACGCTATACCTAACCCGAACACTAACCTTAACCCTACTCTAACCTTAAGCCTAACCCTGACTATTAACTGAAACTTCACCCTAACCCTAAGCCTAACTCTAACTCTAACCCTAACCATAACAATGACTCTAAACCCTCGCCTTAACTGTAAACCTAACCCTAACCCTCACCCTAATCCTTAACCGTATCCCCAACCCTAAACCTGACGCTATCCCCAAACTTATCCCTAACCCTAACCCTAATACGAACAGTAACCCAAATCTAACCCTAACCCTAATATTAAACCTAAACTTAAATCTACCCTAACCATAAACCTAACCCTAACACCCTAAACCTAACGTCTAACACCGTCTATAATCCTAACCCTTACCATAACCCTCACCCTTAACCTAAACTTCACACTAACCCTAAACCTAACCTAACGCTGACCCTAGACATAACGCCTAACCCTCACCGAACCCTAAACCTATCCTTAACACTAACCTGCACACAAACCCAAACCCTAGCCCTCACCATAAAAATAACCCTCACCCTATCCTGAACTTCATCCAAACACTAACCATAACCTTAACCCTAAACCTAGACCTAACCCAAACCCTAACCTTAAACCTAACTCTAAGAATAACGCTAGTCCATCTGTAACCCTAAACCGAACACTTACAATAGCCCTGAACCTAACCCTAAAATAATCCTAATCCTAACCCTAGACCTAATCCTAACCCTACCCCTAACCCTGACCCTAAATAGAACACTAAGTCTAACCCTCAACATGGACCTAAACCTAATTCTTACCCTACACCTAACCCTAATCCTAAACCAAACCCTAACTCTGACTATAACCCTAATCGTAACAATTACCCTAAACCCTCACCTTAACTGCAAAACTAACCGTAACCCGCACCCTAAATCCTAACCGTATCCCACAACCCTAACCCTAATGCTATCCCTAACCCTAACCCTAACATTAACCTGAAACCCCTGAGCCCTAATGATAAACCTAACCCTAACACAAACCCTAACCCTAACACCAAAGCCTAGCAAAAACCTTAACACTAACTCTCACCCTAACTCTAACACTAACCCGAAACCGAATCATGCACCTAACCCTAAGCCTAAACCAAACCTAACCATGACCAGAACCGCAAGGCCTAACCGGAACCCTCACCCAAACCCTAACCCTAAACTACACCTCTAACCCCTAACGCCTTATCATAACGGTAATCCTAACCCTAACCAACCCTAACCCTAAAACTAACCCTCACCCCAACCACAAAGCCTAATACAACCATGACCCTAACCCTAAACGTAACACTAAACTTAACCCTAACCTTAAATCTAACCCTAACCCTAAAACTGAACACAACCCCTGAACGTAACCCTAACCCTGAACATAACCTTAACACTAACCTGAAAACAAGCCCAAACCTTAGCCATAACCCTAACCCTCACCCTATCTTAAACTTCACCCTATCCCTAACCTAAAACTCACCCTGACTTTAACCCTAACCCTCCCCATAAACCTAACCCTCACCTTAACCTTGGCCCACCTGTAACCCGAAACCTAACCCTTACAATAACTCTGACCCTAATCCTCGCCCTAAACCTAATTCTAATTCTAACCCTGACCCTGACCCTAACCCTAACCTAACCTCAACCCTATCTTTAAGCCTACCATAAACTTAAACCTAACCCTAACCCTTAACCTTAACTCTAACCCTAACCCTAGCCCTAACCCTAACCTTAACGGTAACACTTACCCAGAACCCTCACCTTAACTGTAAATGTAACTCTAACTCTTACCCTAACCCTAAACTTAACCCTAATTATAACCTTAACCTAAACCTAACTGAAACAGTAACCCTTAACCCTAACTCTAATCCTAATCCTTAGCCTAAAACTAACCTTAACCCTAAACCTAACCCTAACCACTGACCCTAACTCTAACCCTAACCCTGAGCCGAACCCTCACCCTTAACCGGAATTTCACCCTAAAGCATAACGCTAAGCGTACCCTCACTTCATTCAAACCCGAACCCTAAGCAAAACTAACACTAACACTACACGTAACCCTAACCCTAAACCTAACCCTAACCCTGACTCTGACCTGAACCCAAACCCCTAACCCCAACCCTCTCGCTTCACATAAACTTCTCTGTAACCCTAGCCCTAAAACTAAACGTAACACTAAATCTCCCCTAACCCTGACCGTACCATAAACGTAACCCTAACTCTAAACTCAAAACTAACCCTGACCCTAACCCTAACTCTAACCCTAATCCTAACCCTAAAACTTACCCTACACACTCAGCTTCAATGGAAACCTAGCACTAACCCTCATCTTACCATCTAAACCTAACCTCAACCCTTAACCTAACCCTATCTATAACCTTCACCTAGCCCTAAACCTAAACATGACTTAACCCTAACACTAACCCTAACCCTAAATCTAAACCTAACCTTAACCCTACACTTCATCCTAACCTAAGCTCTAACCCTAACCCCTAACGCTAACCCTAAGCTCAACCCTCACCCTTCAATTAAACTTTACCCCAGCTGTAGCCCTAACCCTAAGCCGAACCCTAAACCTGACCCTAACATTAACCCAAACACCTAACCCTAACCCTAAGCCTAATCCTAAACCTAACCCTAACCTTAACCCAAATGCCTAACCCTAACCCTCATCCTTAACCTAAACTTCACCCTAAACCTAAGGCTAACCCTAACCCTGAAAGTAAAGCTAACCCTTAACTATCCCCTGACTCTAGCCCTGACCCTAAACCTAATGCTAACCCTAGCCCTAACAGTAACACCCTAAAACATCAGCTTAATGGAAACTTAACACTAACCCTCCCATGAACCCCTAACCCTAACCCTACCCCGCATCCTACACCTAACCCAGACCTAAACCTAACCCTTTCTCTAACCCTAAATTAACCCTAACCTTAACTCTACCCTAACCCTAACAACAACTCTGAACCTGACCATAACCATCATCCTAAACCCTAGCACTAACTCCAACTCTAAATCTAACCCTAAGCTAGCCCTACCCTTTACCGTAAACCTAGCCTTAACCCTAACCTTACCCCTACCCAAACCCTAACGCTATACCTAACCCGAACACTAACCTTAACCCTACTCTAACCTTAAGCCTAACCCTGACTATTAACTGAAACTTCACCCTAACCCTAAGCCTAACTCTAACTCTAACCCTAACCATAACAATTACCCTAAACCCTCGCCTTAACTGTAAACCTAACCCTAACCCTCACCCTAATCCTTAACCGTATCCCCAACCCTAAACCTGACGCTATCCCCAAACTTATCCCTAACCCTAACCCTAATACGAACAGTAACCCAAATCTAACCCTAACCCTAATATTAAACCTAAACTTAAATCTACCCTAACCATAAACCTAACCCTAACACCCTAAACCTAACGTCTAACACCGTCTATAATCCTAACCCTTACCATAACCCTCACCCTTAACCTAAACTTCACACTAACCCTAAACCTAACCTAACGCTGACCCTAGACATAACGCCTAACCCTCACCGAACCCTAAACCTATCCTTAACACTAACCTGCACACAAACCCAAACCCTAGCCCTCACCATAAAAATAACCCTCACCCTATCCTGAACTTCATCCAAACACTAACCATAACCTTAACCCTAAACCTAGACCTAACCCAAACCCTAACCTTAAACCTAACTCTAAGAATAACGCTAGTCCATCTGTAACCCTAAACCGAACACTTACAATAGCCCTGAACCTAACCCTAAAATAATCCTAATCCTAACCCTAGACCTAATCCTAACCCTACCCCTAACCCTGACCCTAAATAGAACACTAAGTCTAACCCTCAACATGGACCTAAACCTAATTCTTACCCTACACCTAACCCTAATCCTAAACCAAACCCTAACTCTGACTATAACCCTAATCGTAACAATTACCCTAAACCCTCACCTTAACTGGAAAACTAACCGTAACCCGCACCCTAAATCCTAACCGTATCCCACAACCCTAACCCTAATGCTATCCCTAAGCCTAACCCTAACATTAACCTGAAACCCCTGAGCCCTAATGATAAACCTAACCCTAACACAAACCCTAACCCTAACACCAAAGCCTAGCAAAAACCTTAACACTAACTCTCACCCTAACTCTAACACTAACCCGAAACCGAATCATGCACCTAACCCTAAGCCTAAACCAAACCTAACCATGACCAGAACCGCAAGGCCTAACCGGAACCCTCACCCAAACCCTAACCCTAAACTACACCTCTAACCCCTAACGCCTTATCATAACGGTAATCCTAACCCTAACCAACCCTAACCCTAAAACTAACCCTCACCCCAACCACAAAGCCTAACACAACCATGACCCTAACCCTAAACGTAACACTAAACTTAACCCTAACCTTAAATCTAACCCTAACCCTAAAACTGAACACAACCCCTGAACGTAACCCTAACCCTGAACATAACCTTAACACTAACCTGAAAACAAGCCCAAACCTTAGCCATAACCCTAACCCTCACCCTATCTTAAACTTCACCCTATCCCTAACCTAAAACTCACCCTGACTTTAACCCTAACCCTCCCCAGAAACCTAACCCTCACCTTAACCTTGGCCCACCTGTAACCCGAAACCTAACCCTTACAATAACTCTGACCCTAATCCTCGCCCTAAACCTAATTCTAATTCTAACCCTGACCCTGACCCTAACCCTAACCTAACCTCAACCCTATCTTTAAGCCTACCATAAACTTAAACCTAACCCTAACCCTTAACCTTAACTCTAACCCTAACCCTAGCCCTAACCCTAACCTTAACGGTAACACTTACCCAGAACCCTCACCTTAACTGTAAATGTAACTCTAACTCTTACCCTAACCCTAAACTTAACCCTAATTATAACCTTAACCTAAACCTAACTGAAACAGTAACCCTTAACCCTAACTCTAATCCTAATCCTTAGCCTAAAACTAACCTTAACCCTAAACCTAACCCTAACCACTGACCCTAACTCTAACCCTAACCCTGAGCCGAACCCTCACCCTTAACCAGAATTTCACCCTAAAGCATAACGCTAAGCGTACCCTCACTTCATTCAAACCCGAACCCTAAGCAAAACTAACACTAACACTACACGTAACCCTAACCCTAAACCTAACCCTAACCCTGACTCTGACCTGAACCCAAACCCCTAACCCCAACCCTCTCGCTTCACATAAACTTCTCTGTAACCCTAGCCCTAAAACTAAACGTAACACTAAATCTCCCCTAACCCTGACCGTACCATAAACGTAACCCTAACTCTAAACTCAAAATTAACCCTGACCCTAACCCTAACTCTAACCCTAATCCTAACCCTAAAACTTACCCTACACACTCAGCTTCAATGGAAACCTAGCACTAACCCTCATCTTACCATCTAAACCTAACCTCAACCCTTAACCTAACCCTATCTATAACCTTCACCTAGCCCTAAACCTAAACATGACTTAACCCTAACACTAACCCTAACCCTAAATCTAAACCTAACCTTAACCCTACACTTCATCCTAACCTAAGCTCTAACCCTAACCCCTAACGCTAACCCTAAGCTCAACCCTCACCCTTCAATTAAACTTTACCCCAGCTGTAGCCCTAACCCTAAGCCGAACCCTAAACCTGACCCTAACATTAACCCAAACACCTAACCCTAACCCTAAGCCTAATCCTAAACCTAACCCTAACCTTAACCCAAATGCCTAACCCTAACCCTAACCCTCATCCTTAACCTAAACTTCACCCTAAACCTAAGGCTAACCCTAACGCTGAAAGTACAGCTAAGCCTTAACTATCCCCTGACTCTAGCCCTGACCCTAAACCTAATGCTAACCCTAGCCCTAACAGTAACACCCTAAAACATCAGCTTAATGGAAACTTAACACTAACCCTCCCATGAACCCCTAACCCTAACCCTACCCCGCATCCTACACCTAACCCAGACCTAAACCTAACCCTTTCTCTAACCCTAAATTAACCCTAACCTTAACTCTACCCTAACCCTAACAACAACTCTGAACCTGACCATAACCATCATCCTAAACCCTAGCACTAACTCCAACTCTAAATCTAACCCTAAGCTAGCCCTACCCTTTACCGTAAACCTAGCCTTAACCCTAACCTTACCCCTACCCAAACCCTAACGCTATACCTAACCCGAACACTAACCTTAACCCTACTCTAACCTTAAGCCTAACCCTGACTATTAACTGAAACTTCACCCTAACCCTAAGCCTAACTCTAACTCTAACCCTAACCATAACAATTACCCTAAACCATCGCCTTAACTGTAAACCTAACCCTAACCCTCACCCTAATCCTTAACCGTATCCCCAACCCTAAACCTGACGCTATCCCCAAACTTATCCCTAACCCTAACCCTAATACGAACAGTAACCCAAATCTAACCCTAACCCTAATATTAAACCTAAACTTAAATCTACCCTAACCATAAACCTAACCCTAACACCCTAAACCTAACGTCTAACACCGTCTATAATCCTAACCCTTACCATAACCCTCACCCTTAACCTAAACTTCACACTAACCCTAAACCTAACCTAACGCTGACCCTAGACATAACGCCTAACCCTCACCGAACCCTAAACCTATCCTTAACACTAACCTGCACACAAACCCAAACCCTAGCCCTCACCATAAAAATAACCCTCACCCTATCCTGAACTTCATCCAAACACTAACCATAACCTTAACCCTAAACCTAGACCTAACCCAAACCCTAACCTTAAACCTAACTCTAAGAATAACGCTAGTCCATCTGTAACCCTAAACCGAACACTTACAATAGCCCTGAACCTAACCCTAAAATAATCCTAATCCTAACCCTAGACCTAATCCTAACCCTACCCCTAACCCTGACCCTAAATAGAACACTAAGTCTAACCCTCAACATGGACCTAAACCTAATTCTTACCCTACACCTAACCCTAATCCTAAACCAAACCCTAACTCTGACTATAACCCTAATCGTAACAATTACCCTAAACCCTCACCTTAACTGGAAAACTAACCGTAACCCGCACCCTAAATCCTAACCGTATCCCACAACCCTAACCCTAATGCTATCCCTAAGCCTAACCCTAACATTAACCTGAAACCCCTGAGCCCTAATGATAAACCTAACCCTAACACAAACCCTAACCCTAACACCAAAGCCTAGCAAAAACCTTAACACTAACTCTCACCCTAACTCTAACACTAACCCGAAACCGAATCATGCACCTAACCCTAAGCCTAAACCAAACCTAACCATGACCAGAACCGCAAGGCCTAACCGGAACCCTCACCCAAACCCTAACCCTAAACTACACCTCTAACCCCTAACGCCTTATCATAACGGTAATCCTAACCCTAACCAACCCTAACCCTAAAACTAACCCTCACCCCAACCACAAAGCCTAACACAACCATGACCCTAACCCTAAACGTAACACTAAACTTAACCCTAACCTTAAATCTAACCCTAACCCTAAAACTGAACACAACCCCTGAACGTAACCCTAACCCTGAACATAACCTTAACACTAACCTGAAAACAAGCCCAAACCTTAGCCATAACCCTAACCCTCACCCTATCTTAAACTTCACCCTATCCCTAACCTAAAACTCACCCTGACTTTAACCCTAACCCTCCCCATAAACCTAACCCTCACCTTAACCTTGGCCCACCTGTAACCCGAAACCTAACCCTTACAATAACTCTGACCCTAATCCTCGCCCTAAACCTAATTCTAATTCTAACCCTGACCCTGACCCTAACCCTAACCTAACCTCAACCCTATCTTTAAGCCTACCATAAACTTAAACCTAACCCTAACCCTTAACCTTAACTCTAACCCTAACCCTAGCCCTAACCCTAACCTTAACGGTAACACTTACCCAGAACCCTCACCTTAACTGTAAATGTAACTCTAACTCTTACCCTAACCCTAAACTTAACCCTAATTATAACCTTAACCTAAACCTAACTGAAACAGTAACCCTTAACCCTAACTCTAATCCTAATCCTTAGCCTAAAACTAACCTTAACCCTAAACCTAACCCTAACCACTGACCCTAACTCTAACCCTAACCCTGAGCCGAACCCTCACCCTTAACCAGAATTTCACCCTAAAGCATAACGCTAAGCGTACCCTAACTTCATTCAAACCCGAACCCTAAGCAAAACTAACACTAACACTACACGTAACCCTAACCCTAAACCTAACCCTAACCCTGACTCTGACCTGAACCCAAACCCCTAACCCCAACCCTCTCGCTTCACATAAACTTCTCTGTAACCCTAGCCCTAAAACTAAACGTAACACTAAATCTCCCCTAACCCTGACCGTACCATAAACGTAACCCTAACTCTAAACTCAAAATTAACCCTGACCCTAACCCTAACTCTAACCCTAATCCTAACCCTAAAACTTACCCTACACACTCAGCTTCAATGGAAACCTAGCACTAACCCTCATCTTACCATCTAAACCTAACCTCAACCCTTAACCTAACCCTATCTATAACCTTCACCTAGCCCTAAACCTAAACATGACTTAACCCTAACACTAACCCTAACCCTAAATCTAAACCTAACCTTAACCCTACACTTCATCCTAACCTAAGCTCTAACCCTAACCCCTAACGCTAACCCTAAGCTCAACCCTCACCCTTCAATTAAACTTTACCCCAGCTGTAGCCCTAACCCTAAGCCGAACCCTAAACCTGACCCTAACATTAACCCAAACACCTAACCCTAACCCTAAGCCTAATCCTAAACCTAACCCTAACCTTAACCCAAATGCCTAACCCTAACCCTAACCCTCATCCTTAACCTAAACTTCACCCTAAACCTAAGGCTAACCCTAACCCTGAAAGTAAAGCTAACCCTTAACTATCCCCTAACTCTAGCCCTGACCCTAAACCTAATGCTAACCCTAGCCCTAACAGTAACACCCTAAAACATCAGCTTAATGGAAACTTAACACTAACCCTCCCATGAACCCCTAACCCTAACCCTACCCCGCATCCTACACCTAACCCAGACCTAAACCTAACCCTTTCTCTAACCCTAAATTAACCCTAGCCTTAACTCTACCCTAACCCTAACAACAACTCTGAACCTGACCATAACCATCATCCTAAACCCTAGCACTAACTCCAACTCTAAATCTAACCCTAAGCTAGCCCTACCCTTTACCGTAAACCTAGCCTTAACCCTAACCTTACCCCTACCCAAACCCTAACGCTATACCTAACCCGAACACTAACCTTAACCCTACTCTAACCTTAAGCCTAACCCTGACTATTAACTGAAACTTCACCCTAACCCTAAGCCTAACTCTAACTCTAACCCTAACCATAACAATTACCCTAAACCCTCGCCTTAACTGTAAACCTAACCCTAACCCTCACCCTAATCCTTAACCGTATCCCCAACCCTAAACCTGACGCTATCCCCAAACTTATCCCTAACCCTAACCCTAATACGAACAGTAACCCAAATCTAACCCTAACCCTAATATTAAACCTAAACTTAAATCTACCCTAACCATAAACCTAACCCTAACACCCTAAACCTAACGTCTAACACCGTCTATAATCCTAACCCTTACCATAACCCTCACCCTTAACCTAAATTTCACACTAACCCTAAACCTAACCTAACGCTGACCCTAGACATAACGCCTAACCCTCACCGAACCCTAAACCTATCCTTAACACTAACCTGCACACAAACCCAAACCCTAGCCCTCACCATAAAAATAACCCTCACCCTATCCTGAACTTCATCCAAACACTAACCATAACCTTAACCCTAAACCTAGACCTAACCCAAACCCTAACCTTAAACCTAACTCTAAGAATAACGCTAGTCCATCTGTAACCCTAAACCGAACACTTACAATAGCCCTGAACCTAACCCTAAAATAATCCTAATCCTAACCCTAGACCTAATCCTAACCCTACCCCTAACCCTGACCCTAAATAGAACACTAAGTCTAACCCTCAACATGGACCTAAACCTAATTCTTACCCTACACCTAACCCTAATCCTAAACCAAACCCTAACTCTGACTATAACCCTAATCGTAACAATTACCCTAAACCCTCACCTTAACTGGAAAACTAACCGTAACCCGCACCCTAAATCCTAACCGTATCCCACAACCCTAACCCTAATGCTATCCCTAAGCCTAACCCTAACATTAACCTGAAACCCCTGAGCCCTAATGATAAACCTAACCCTAACACAAACCCTAACCCTAACACCAAAGCCTAGCAAAAACCTTAACACTAACTCTCACCCTAACTCTAACACTAACCCGAAACCGAATCATGCACCTAACCCTAAGCCTAAACCAAACCTAACCATGACCAGAACCGCAAGGCCTAACCGGAACCCTCACCCAAACCCTAACCCTAAACTACACCTCTAACCCCTAACGCCTTATCATAACGGTAATCCTAACCCTAACCAACCCTAACCCTAAAACTAACCCTCACCCCAACCACAAAGCCTAACACAACCATGACCCTAACCCTAAACGTAACACTAAACTTAACCCTAACCTTAAATCTAACCCTAACCCTAAAACTGAACACAACCCCTGAACGTAACCCTAACCCTGAACATAACCTTAACACTAACCTGAAAACAAGCCCAAACCTTAGCCATAACCCTAACCCTCACCCTATCTTAAACTTCACCCTATCCCTAACCTAAAACTCACCCTGACTTTAACCCTAACCCTCCCCAGAAACCTAACCCTCACCTTAACCTTGGCCCACCTGTAACCCGAAACCTAACCCTTACAATAACTCTGACCCTAATCCTCGCCCTAAACCTAATTCTAATTCTAACCCTGACCCTGACCCTAACCCTAACCTAACCTCAACCCTATCTTTAAGCCTACCATAAACTTAAACCTAACCCTAACCCTTAACCTTAACTCTAACCCTAACCCTAGCCCTAACCCTAACCTTAACGGTAACACTTACCCAGAACCCTCACCTTAACTGTAAATGTAACTCTAACTCTTACCCTAACCCTAAACTTAACCCTAATTATAACCTTAACCTAAACCTAACTGAAACAGTAACCCTTAACCCTAACTCTAATCCTAATCCTTAGCCTAAAACTAACCTTAACCCTAAACCTAACCCTAACCACTGACCCTAACTCTAACCCTAACCCTGAGCCGAACCCTCACCCTTAACCAGAATTTCACCCTAAAGCATAACGCTAAGCGTACCCTCACTTCATTCAAACCCGAACCCTAAGCAAAACTAACACTAACACTACACGTAACCCTAACCCTAAACCTAACCCTAACCCTGACTCTGACCTGAACCCAAACCCCTAACCCCAACCCTCTCGCTTCACATAAACTTCTCTGTAACCCTAGCCCTAAAACTAAACGTAACACTAAATCTCCCCTAACCCTGACCGTACCATAAACGTAACCCTAACTCTAAACTCAAAACTAACCCTGACCCTAACCCTAACTCTAACCCTAATCCTAACCCTAAAACTTACCCTACACACTCAGCTTCAATGGAAACCTAGCACTAACCCTCATCTTACCATCTAAACCTAACCTCAACCCTTAACCTAACCCTATCTATAACCTTCACCTAGCCCTAAACCTAAACATGACTTAACCCTAACACTAACCCTAACCCTAAATCTAAACCTAACCTTAACCCTACACTTCATCCTAACCTAAGCTCTAACCCTAACCCCTAACGCTAACCCTAAGCTCAACCCTCACCCTTCAATTAAACTTTACCCCAGCTGTAGCCCTAACCCTAAGCCGAACCCTAAACCTGACCCTAACATTAACCCAAACACCTAACCCTAACCCTAAGCCTAATCCTAAACCTAACCCTAACCTTAACCCAAATGCCTATCCCTAACCCTCATCCTTAACCTAAACTTCACCCTAAACCTAAGGCTAACCCTAACGCTGAAAGTACAGCTAAGCCTTAACTATCCCCTGACTCTAGCCCTGACCCTAAACCTAATGCTAACCCTAGCCCTAACAGTAACACCCTAAAACATCAGCTTAATGGAAACTTAACACTAACCCTCCCATGAACCCCTAACCCTAACCCTACCCCGCATCCTACACCTAACCCAGACCTAAACCTAACCCTTTCTCTAACCCTAAATTAACCCTAGCCTTAACTCTACCCTAACCCTAACAACAACTCTGAACCTGACCATAACCATCATCCTAAACCCTAGCACTAACTCCAACTCTAAATCTAACCCTAAGCTAGCCCTACCCTTTACCGTAAACCTAGCCTTAACCCTAACCTTACCCCTACCCAAACCCTAACGCTATACCTAACCCGAACACTAACCTTAACCCTACTCTAACCTTAAGCCTAACCCTGACTATTAACTGAAACTTCACCCTAACCCTAAGCCTAACTCTAACTCTAACCCTAACCATAACAATTACCCTAAACCCTCGCCTTAACTGTAAACCTAACCCTAACCCTCACCCTAATCCTTAACCGTATCCCCAACCCTAAACCTGACGCTATCCCCAAACTTATCCCTAACCCTAACCCTAATACGAACAGTAACCCAAATCTAACCCTAACCCTAATATTAAACCTAAACTTAAATCTACCCTAACCATAAACCTAACCCTAACACCCTAAACCTAACGTCTAACACCGTCTATAATCCTAACCCTTACCATAACCCTCACCCTTAACCTAAATTTCACACTAACCCTAAACCTAACCTAACGCTGACCCTAGACATAACGCCTAACCCTCACCGAACCCTAAACCTATCCTTAACACTAACCTGCACACAAACCCAAACCCTAGCCCTCACCATAAAAATAACCCTCACCCTATCCTGAACTTCATCCAAACACTAACCATAACCTTAACCCTAAACCTAGACCTAACCCAAACCCTAACCTTAAACCTAACTCTAAGAATAACGCTAGTCCATCTGTAACCCTAAACCGAACACTTACAATAGCCCTGAACCTAACCCTAAAATAATCCTAATCCTAACCCTAGACCTAATCCTAACCCTACCCCTAACCCTGACCCTAAATAGAACACTAAGTCTAACCCTCAACATCGACCTAAACCTAATTCTTACCCTACACCTAACCCTAATCCTAAACCAAACCCTAACTCTGACTATAACCCTAATCGTAACAATTACCCTAAACCCTCACCTTAACTGGAAAACTAACCGTAACCCGCACCCTAAATCCTAACCGTATCCCACAACCCTAACCCTAATGCTATCCCTAAGCCTAACCCTAACATTAACCTGAAACCCCTGAGCCCTAATGATAAACCTAACCCTAACACAAACCCTAACCCTAACACCAAAGCCTAGCAAAAACCTTAACACTAACTCTCACCCTAACTCTAACACTAACCCGAAACCGAATCATGCACCTAACCCTAAGCCTAAACCAAACCTAACCATGACCAGAACCGCAAGGCCTAACCGGAACCCTCACCCAAACCCTAACCCTAAACTACACCTCTAACCCCTAACGCCTTATCATAACGGTAATCCTAACCCTAACCAACCCTAACCCTAAAACTAACCCTCACCCCAACCACAAAGCCTAACACAACCATGAACCTAACCCTAAACGTAACACTAAACTTAACCCTAACCTTAAATCTAACCCTAACCCTAAAACTGAACACAACCCCTGAACGTAACCCTAACCCTGAACATAACCTTAACACTAACCTGAAAACAAGCCCAAACCTTAGCCATAACCCTAACCCTCACCCTATCTTAAACTTCACCCTATCCCTAACCTAAAACTCACCCTGACTTTAACCCTAACCCTCCCCAGAAACCTAACCCTCACCTTAACCTTGGCCCACCTGTAACCCGAAACCTAACCCTTACAATAACTCTGACCCTAATCCTCGCCCTAAACCTAATTCTAATTCTAACCCTGACCCTGACCCTAACCCTAACCTAACCTCAACCCTATCTTTAAGCCTACCATAAACTTAAACCTAACCCTAACCCTTAACCTTAACTCTAACCCTAACCCTAGCCCTAACCCTAACCTTAACGGTAACACTTACCCAGAACCCTCACCTTAACTGTAAATGTAACTCTAACTCTTACCCTAACCCTAAACTTAACCCTAATTATAACCTTAACCTAAACCTAACTGAAACAGTAACCCTTAACCCTAACTCTAATCCTAATCCTTAGCCTAAAACTAACCTTAACCCTAAACCTAACCCTAACCACTGACCCTAACTCTAACCCTAACCCTGAGCCGAACCCTCACCCTTAACCAGAATTTCACCCTAAAGCATAACGCTAAGCGTACCCTCACTTCATTCAAACCCGAACCCTAAGCAAAACTAACACTAACACTACACGTAACCCTAACCCTAAACCTAACCCTAACCCTGACTCTGACCTGAACCCAAACCCCTAACCCCAACCCTCTCGCTTCACATAAACTTCTCTGTAACCCTAGCCCTAAAACTAAACGTAACACTAAATCTCCCCTAACCCTGACCGTACCATAAACGTAACCCTAACTCTAAACTCAAAACTAACCCTGACCCTAACCCTAACTCTAACCCTAATCCTAACCCTAAAACTTACCCTACACACTCAGCTTCAATGGAAACCTAGCACTAACCCTCATCTTACCATCTAAACCTAACCTCAACCCTTAACCTAACCCTATCTATAACCTTCACCTAGCCCTAAACCTAAACATGACTTAACCCTAACACTAACCCTAACCCTAAATCTAAACCTAACCTTAACCCTACACTTCATCCTAACCTAAGCTCTAACCCTAACCCCTAACGCTAACCCTAAGCTCAACCCTCACCCTTCAATTAAACTTTACCCCAGCTGTAGCCCTAACCCTAAGCCGAACCCTAAACCTGACCCTAACATTAACCCAAACACCTAACCCTAACCCTAAGCCTAATCCTAAACCTAACCCTAACCTTAACCCAAATGCCTATCCCTAACCCTCATCCTTAACCTAAACTTCACCCTAAACCTAAGGCTAACCCTAACGCTGAAAGTACAGCTAAGCCTTAACTATCCCCTGACTCTAGCCCTGACCCTAAACCTAATGCTAACCCTAGCCCTAACAGTAACACCCTAAAACATCAGCTTAATGGAAACTTAACACTAACCCTCCCATGAACCCCTAACCCTAACCCTACCCCGCATCCTACACCTAACCCAGACCTAAACCTAACCCTTTCTCTAACCCTAAATTAACCCTAACCTTAACTCTACCCTAACCCTAACAACAACTCTGAACCTGACCATAACCATCATCCTAAACCCTAGCACTAACTCCAACTCTAAATCTAACCCTAAGCTAGCCCTACCCTTTACCGTAAACCTAGCCTTAACCCTAACCTTACCCCTACCCAAACCCTAACGCTATACCTAACCCGAACACTAACCTTAACCCTACTCTAACCTTAAGCCTAACCCTGACTATTAACTGAAACTTCACCCTAACCCTAAGCCTAACTCTAACTTTAACCCTAACCATAACAATTACCCTAAACCCTCGCCTTAACTGTAAACCTAACCCTAACCCTCACCCTAATCCTTAACCGTATCCCCAACCCTAAACCTGACGCTATCCCCAAACTTATCCCTAACCCTAACCCTAATACGAACAGTAACCCAAATCTAACCCTAACCCTAATATTAAACCTAAACTTAAATCTACCCTAACCATAAACCTAACCCTAACACCCTAAACCTAACGTCTAACACCGTCTATAATCCTAACCCTTACCATAACCCTCACCCTTAACCTAAACTTCACACTAACCCTAAACCTAACCTAACGCTGACCCTAGACATAACGCCTAACCCTCACCGAACCCTAAACCTATCCTTAACACTAACCTGCACACAAACCCAAACCCTAGCCCTCACCATAAAAATAACCCTCACCCTATCCTGAACTTCATCCAAACACTAACCATAACCTTAACCCTAAACCTAGACCTAACCCAAACCCTAACCTTAAACCTAACTCTAAGAATAACGCTAGTCCATCTGTAACCCTAAACCGAACACTTACAATAGCCCTGAACCTAACCCTAAAATAATCCTAATCCTAACCCTAGACCTAATCCTAACCCTACCCCTAACCCTGACCCTAAATAGAACACTAAGTCTAACCCTCAACATGGACCTAAACCTAATTCTTACCCTACACCTAACCCTAATCCTAAACCAAACCCTAACTCTGACTATAACCCTAATCGTAACAATTACCCTAAACCCTCACCTTAACTGCAAAACTAACCGTAACCCGCACCCTAAATCCTAACCGTATCCCACAACCCTAACCCTAATGCTATCCCTAAGCCTAACCCTAACATTAACCTGAAACCCCTGAGCCCTAATGATAAACCTAACCCTAACACAAACCCTAACCCTAACACCAAAGCCTAGCAAAAACCTTAACACTAACTCTCACCCTAACTCTAACACTAACCCGAAACCGAATCATGCACCTAACCCTAAGCCTAAACCAAACCTAACCATGACCAGAACCGCAAGGCCTAACCGGAACCCTCACCCAAACCCTAACCCTAAACTACACCTCTAACCCCTAACGCCTTATCATAACGGTAATCCTAACCCTAACCAACCCTAACCCTAAAACTAACCCTCACCCCAACCACAAAGCCTAACACAACCATGACCCTAACCCTAAACGTAACACTAAACTTAACCCTAACCTTAAATCTAACCCTAACCCTAAAACTGAACACAACCCCTGAACGTAACCCTAACCCTGAACATAACCTTAACACTAACCTGAAAACAAGCCCAAACCTTAGCCATAACCCTAACCCTCACCCTATCTTAAACTTCACCCTATCCCTAACCTAAAACTCACCCTGACTTTAACCCTAACCCTCCCCAGAAACCTAACCCTCACCTTAACCTTGGCCCACCTGTAACCCGAAACCTAACCCTTACAATAACTCTGACCCTAATCCTCGCCCTAAACCTAATTCTAATTCTAACCCTGACCCTGACCCTAACCCTAACCTAACCTCAACCCTATCTTTAAGCCTACCATAAACTTAAACCTAACCCTAACCCTTAACCTTAACTCTAACCCTAACCCTAGCCCTAACCCTAACCTTAACGGTAACACTTACCCAGAACCCTCACCTTAACTGTAAATGTAACTCTAACTCTTACCCTAACCCTAAACTTAACCCTAATTATAACCTTAACCTAAACCTAACTGAAACAGTAACCCTTAACCCTAACTCTAATCCTAATCCTTAGCCTAAAACTAACCTTAACCCTAAACCTAACCCTAACCACTGACCCTAACTCTAACCCTAACCCTGAGCCGAACCCTCACCCTTAACCAGAATTTCACCCTAAAGCATAACGCTAAGCGTACCCTCACTTCATTCAAACCCGAATCCTAAGCAAAACTAACACTAACACTACACGTAACCCTAACCCTAAACCTAACCCTAACCCTGACTCTGACCTGAACCCAAACCCCTAACCCCAACCCTCTCGCTTCACATAAACTTCTCTGTAACCCTAGCCCTAAAACTAAACGTAACACTAAATCTCCCCTAACCCTGACCGTACCATAAACGTAACCCTAACTCTAAACTCAAAACTAACCCTGACCCTAACCCTAACTCTAACCCTAATCCTAACCCTAAAACTTACCCTACACACTCAGCTTCAATGGAAACCTAGCACTAACCCTCATCTTACCATCTAAACCTAACCTCAACCCTTAACCTAACCCTATCTATAACCTTCACCTAGCCCTAAACCTAAACATGACTTAACCCTAACACTAACCCTAACCCTAAATCTAAACCTAACCTTAACCCTACACTTCATCCTAACCTAAGCTCTAACCCTAACCCCTAACGCTAACCCTAAGCTCAACCCTCACCCTTCAATTAAACTTTACCCCAGCTGTAGCCCTAACCCTAAGCCGAACCCTAAACCTGACCCTAACATTAACCCAAACACCTAACCCTAACCCTAAGCCTAATCCTAAACCTAACCCTAACCTTAACCCAAATGCCTATCCCTAACCCTCATCCTTAACCTAAACTTCACCCTAAACCTAAGGCTAACCCTAACGCTGAAAGTACAGCTAAGCCTTAACTATCCCCTGACTCTAGCCCTGACCCTAAACCTAATGCTAACCCTAGCCCTAACAGTAACACCCTAAAACATCAGCTTAATGGAAACTTAACACTAACCCTCCCATGAACCCCTAACCCTAACCCTACCCCGCATCCTACACCTAACCCAGACCTAAACCTAACCCTTTCTCTAACCCTAAATTAACCCTAACCTTAACTCTACCCTAACCCTAACAACAACTCTGAACCTGACCATAACCATCATCCTAAACCCTAGCACTAACTCCAACTCTAAATCTAACCCTAAGCTAGCCCTACCCTTTACCGTAAACCTAGCCTTAACCCTAACCTTACCCCTACCCAAACCCTAACGCTATACCTAACCCGAACACTAACCTTAACCCTACTCTAACCTTAAGCCTAACCCTGACTATTAACTGAAACTTCACCCTAACCCTAAGCCTAACTCTAACTCTAACCCTAACCATAACAATTACCCTAAACCCTCGCCTTAACTGTAAACCTAACCCTAACCCTCACCCTAATCCTTAACCGTATCCCCAACCCTAAACCTGACGCTATCCCCAAACTTATCCCTAACCCTAACCCTAATACGAACAGTAACCCAAATCTAACCCTAACCCTAATATTAAACCTAAACTTAAATCTACCCTAACCATAAACCTAACCCTAACACCCTAAACCTAACGTCTAACACCGTCTATAATCCTAACCCTTACCATAACCCTCACCCTTAACCTAAACTTCACACTAACCCTAAACCTAACCTAACGCTGACCCTAGACATAACGCCTAACCCTCACCGAACCCTAAACCTATCCTTAACACTAACCTGCACACAAACCCAAACCCTAGCCCTCACCATAAAAATAACCCTCACCCTATCCTGAACTTCATCCAAACACTAACCATAACCTTAACCCTAAACCTAGACCTAACCCAAACCCTAACCTTAAACCTAACTCTAAGAATAACGCTAGTCCATCTGTAACCCTAAACCGAACACTTACAATAGCCCTGAACCTAACCCTAAAATAATCCTAATCCTAACCCTAGACCTAATCCTAACCCTACCCCTAACCCTGACCCTAAATAGAACACTAAGTCTAACCCTCAACATGGACCTAAACCTAATTCTTACCCTACACCTAACCCTAATCCTAAACCAAACCCTAACTCTGACTATAACCCTAATCGTAACAATTACCCTAAACCCTCACCTTAACTGGAAAACTAACCGTAACCCGCACCCTAAATCCTAACCGTATCCCACAACCCTAACCCTAATGCTATCCCTAAGCCTAACCCTAACATTAACCTGAAACCCCTGAGCCCTAATGATAAACCTAACCCTAACACAAACCCTAACCCTAACACCAAAGCCTAGCAAAAACCTTAACACTAACTCTCACCCTAACTCTAACACTAACCCGAAACCGAATCATGCACCTAACCCTAAGCCTAAACCAAACCTAACCATGACCAGAACCGCAAGGCCTAACCGGAACCCTCACCCAAACCCTAACCCTAAACTACACCTCTAACCCCTAACGCCTTATCATAACGGTAATCCTAACCCTAACCAACCCTAACCCTAAAACTAACCCTCACCCCAACCACAAAGCCTAACACAACCATGACCCTAACCCTAAACGTAACACTAAACTTAACCCTAACCTTAAATCTAACCCTAACCCTAAAACTGAACACAACCCCTGAACGTAACCCTAACCCTGAACATAACCTTAACACTAACCTGAAAACAAGCCCAAACCTTAGCCATAACCCTAACCCTCACCCTATCTTAAACTTCACCCTATCCCTAACCTAAAACTCACCCTGACTTTAACCCTAACCCTCCCCATAAACCTAACCCTCACCTTAACCTTGGCCCACCTGTAACCCGAAACCTAACCCTTACAATAACTCTGACCCTAATCCTCGCCCTAAACCTAATTCTAATTCTAACCCTGACCCTGACCCTAACCCTAACCTAACCTCAACCCTATCTTTAAGCCTACCATAAACCTAAACCTAACCCTAACCCTTAACCTTAACTCTAACCCTAACCCTAGCCCTAACCCTAACCTGAACGGTAACACTTACCCAGAACCCTCACCTTAACTGTAAATGTAACTCTAACTCTTACCCTAACCCTAAACTTAACCCTAATTATAACCTTAACCTAAACCTAACTGAAACAGTAACCCTTAACCCTAACTCTAATCCTAATCCTTAGCCTAAAACTAACCTTAACCCTAAACCTAACCCTAACCACTGACCCTAACTCTAACCCTAACCCTGAGCCGAACCCTCACCCTTAACCAGAATTTCACCCTAAAGCATAACGCTAAGCGTACCCTCACTTCATTCAAACCCGAACCCTAAGCAAAACTAACACTAACACTACACGTAACCCTAACCCTAAACCTAACCCTAACCCTGACTCTGACCTGAACCCAAACCCCTAACCCCAACCCTCTCGCTTCACATAAACTTCTCTGTAACCCTAGCCCTAAAACTAAACGTAACACTAAATCTCCCCTAACCCTGACCGTACCATAAACGTAACCCTAACTCTAAACTCAAAACTAACCCTGACCCTAACCCTAACTCTAACCCTAATCCTAACCCTAAAACTTACCCTACACACTCAGCTTCAATGGAAACCTAGCACTAACCCTCATCTTACCATCTAAACCTAACCTCAACCCTTAACCTAACCCTATCTATAACCTTCACCTAGCCCTAAACCTAAACATGACTTAACCCTAACACTAACCCTAACCCTAAATCTAAACCTAACCTTAACCCTACACTTCATCCTAACCTAAGCTCTAACCCTAACCCCTAACGCTAACCCTAAGCTCAACCCTCACCCTTCAATTAAACTTTACCCCAGCTGTAGCCCTAACCCTAAGCCGAACCCTAAACCTGACCCTAACATTAACCCAAACACCTAACCCTAACCCTAAGCCTAATCCTAAACCTAACCCTAACCTTAACCCAAATGCCTATCCCTAACCCTCATCCTTAACCTAAACTTCACCCTAAACCTAAGGCTAACCCTAACGCTGAAAGTACAGCTAAGCCTTAACTATCCCCTGACTCTAGCCCTGACCCTAAACCTAATGCTAACCCTAGCCCTAACAGTAACACCCTAAAACATCAGCTTAATGGAAACTTAACACTAACCCTCCCATGAACCCCTAACCCTAACCCTACCCCGCATCCTACACCTAACCCAGACCTAAACCTAACCCTTTCTCTAACCCTAAATTAACCCTAACCTTAACTCTACCCTAACCCTAACAACAACTCTGAACCTGACCATAACCATCATCCTAAACCCTAGCACTAACTCCAACTCTAAATCTAACCCTAAGCTAGCCCTACCCTTTACCGTAAACCTAGCCTTAACCCTAACCTTACCCCTACCCAAACCCTAACGCTATACCTAACCCGAACACTAACCTTAACCCTACTCTAACCTTAAGCCTAACCCTGACTATTAACTGAAACTTCACCCTAACCCTAAGCCTAACTCTAACTCTAACCCTAACCATAACAATTACCCTAAACCCTCGCCTTAACTGTAAACCTAACCCTAACCCTCACCCTAATCCTTAACCGTATCCCCAACCCTAAACCTGACGCTATCCCCAAACTTATCCCTAACCCTAACCCTAATACGAACAGTAACCCAAATCTAACCCTAACCCTAATATTAAACCTAAACTTAAATCTACCCTAACCATAAACCTAACCCTAACACCCTAAACCTAACGTCTAACACCGTCTATAATCCTAACCCTTACCATAACCCTCACCCTTAACCTAAACTTCACACTAACCCTAAACCTAACCTAACGCTGACCCTAGACATAACGCCTAACCCTCACCGAACCCTAAACCTATCCTTAACACTAACCTGCACACAAACCCAAACCCTAGCCCTCACCATAAAAATAACCCTCACCCTATCCTGAACTTCATCCAAACACTAACCATAACCTTAACCCTAAACCTAGACCTAACCCAAACCCTAACCTTAAACCTAACTCTAAGAATAACGCTAGTCCATCTGTAACCCTAAACCGAACACTTACAATAGCCCTGAACCTAACCCTAAAATAATCCTAATCCTAACCCTAGACCTAATCCTAACCCTACCCCTAACCCTGACCCTAAATAGAACACTAAGTCTAACCCTCAACATGGACCTAAACCTAATTCTTACCCTACACCTAACCCTAATCCTAAACCAAACCCTAACTCTGACTATAACCCTAATCGTAACAATTACCCTAAACCCTCACCTTAACTGGAAAACTAACCGTAACCCGCACCCTAAATCCTAACCGTATCCCACAACCCTAACCCTAATGCTATCCCTAAGCCTAACCCTAACATTAACCTGAAACCCCTGAGCCCTAATGATAAACCTAACCCTAACACAAACCCTAACCCTAACACCAAAGCCTAGCAAAAACCTTAACACTAACTCTCACCCTAACTCTAACACTAACCCGAAACCGAATCATGCACCTAACCCTAAGCCTAAACCAAACCTAACCATGACCAGAACCGCAAGGCCTAACCGGAACCCTCACCCAAACCCTAACCCTAAACTACACCTCTAACCCCTAACGCCTTATCATAACGGTAATCCTAACCCTAACCAACCCTAACCCTAAAACTAACCCTCACCCCAACCACAAAGCCTAACACAACCATGACCCTAACCCTAAACGTAACACTAAACTTAACCCTAACCTTAAATCTAACCCTAACCCTAAAACTGAACACAACCCCTGAACGTAACCCTAACCCTGAACATAACCTTAACACTAACCTGAAAACAAGCCCAAACCTTAGCCATAACCCTAACCCTCACCCTATCTTAAACTTCACCCTATCCCTAACCTAAAACTCACCCTGACTTTAACCCTAACCCTCCCCATAAACCTAACCCTCACCTTAACCTTGGCCCACCTGTAACCCGAAACCTAACCCTTACAATAACTCTGACCCTAATCCTCGCCCTAAACCTAATTCTAATTCTAACCCTGACCCTGACCCTAACCCTAACCTAACCTCAACCCTATCTTTAAGCCTACCATAAACCTAAACCTAACCCTAACCCTTAACCTTAACTCTAACCCTAACCCTAGCCCTAACCCTAACCTGAACGGTAACACTTACCCAGAACCCTCACCTTAACTGTAAATGTAACTCTAACTCTTACCCTAACCCTAAACTTAACCCTAATTATAACCTTAACCTAAACCTAACTGAAACAGTAACCCTTAACCCTAACTCTAATCCTAATCCTTAGCCTAAAACTAACCTTAACCCTAAACCTAACCCTAACCACTGACCCTAACTCTAACCCTAACCCTGAGCCGAACCCTCACCCTTAACCAGAATTTCACCCTAAAGCATAACGCTAAGCGTACCCTCACTTCATTCAAACCCGAACCCTAAGCAAAACTAACACTAACACTACACGTAACCCTAACCCTAAACCTAACCCTAACCCTGACTCTGACCTGAACCCAAACCCCTAACCCCAACCCTCTCGCTTCACATAAACTTCTCTGTAACCCTAGCCCTAAAACTAAACGTAACACTAAATCTCCCCTAACCCTGACCGTACCATAAACGTAACCCTAACTCTAAACTCAAAACTAACCCTGACCCTAACCCTAACTCTAACCCTAATCCTAACCCTAAAACTTACCCTACACACTCAGCTTCAATGGAAACCTAGCACTAACCCTCATCTTACCATCTAAACCTAACCTCAACCCTTAACCTAACCCTATCTATAACCTTCACCTAGCCCTAAACCTAAACATGACTTAACCCTAACACTAACCCTAACCCTAAATCTAAACCTAACCTTAACCCTACACTTCATCCTAACCTAAGCTCTAACCCTAACCCCTAACGCTAACCCTAAGCTCAACCCTCACCCTTCAATTAAACTTTACCCCAGCTGTAGCCCTAACCCTAAGCCGAACCCTAAACCTGACCCTAACATTAACCCAAACACCTAACCCTAACCCTAAGCCTAATCCTAAACCTAACCCTAACCTTAACCCAAATGCCTATCCCTAACCCTCATCCTTAACCTAAACTTCACCCTAAACCTAAGGCTAACCCTAACGCTGAAAGTACAGCTAAGCCTTAACTATCCCCTGACTCTAGCCCTGACCCTAAACCTAATGCTAACCCTAGCCCTAACAGTAACACCCTAAAACATCAGCTTAATGGAAACTTAACACTAACCCTCCCATGAACCCCTAACCCTAACCCTACCCCGCATCCTACACCTAACCCAGACCTAAACCTAACCCTTTCTCTAACCCTAAATTAACCCTAACCTTAACTCTACCCTAACCCTAACAACAACTCTGAACCTGACCATAACCATCATCCTAAACCCTAGCACTAACTCCAACTCTAAATCTAACCCTAAGCTAGCCCTACCCTTTACCGTAAACCTAGCCTTAACCCTAACCTTACCCCTACCCAAACCCTAACGCTATACCTAACCCGAACACTAACCTTAACCCTACTCTAACCTTAAGCCTAACCCTGACTATTAACTGAAACTTCACCCTAACCCTAAGCCTAACTCTAACTCTAACCCTAACCATAACAATTACCCTAAACCCTCGCCTTAACTGTAAACCTAACCCTAACCCTCACCCTAATCCTTAACCGTATCCCCAACCCTAAACCTGACGCTATCCCCAAACTTATCCCTAACCCTAACCCTAATACGAACAGTAACCCAAATCTAACCCTAACCCTAATATTAAACCTAAACTTAAATCTACCCTAACCATAAACCTAACCCTAACACCCTAAACCTAACGTCTAACACCGTCTATAATCCTAACCCTTACCATAACCCTCACCCTTAACCTAAACTTCACACTAACCCTAAACCTAACCTAACGCTGACCCTAGACATAACGCCTAACCCTCACCGAACCCTAAACCTATCCTTAACACTAACCTGCACACAAACCCAAACCCTAGCCCTCACCATAAAAATAACCCTCACCCTATCCTGAACTTCATCCAAACACTAACCATAACCTTAACCCTAAACCTAGACCTAACCCAAACCCTAACCTTAAACCTAACTCTAAGAATAACGCTAGTCCATCTGTAACCCTAAACCGAACACTTACAATAGCCCTGAACCTAACCCTAAAATAATCCTAATCCTAACCCTAGACCTAATCCTAACCCTACCCCTAACCCTGACCCTAAATAGAACACTAAGTCTAACCCTCAACATGGACCTAAACCTAATTCTTACCCTACACCTAACCCTAATCCTAAACCAAACCCTAACTCTGACTATAACCCTAATCGTAACAATTACCCTAAACCCTCACCTTAACTGGAAAACTAACCGTAACCCGCACCCTAAATCCTAACCGTATCCCACAACCCTAACCCTAATGCTATCCCTAACCCTAACCCTAACATTAACCTGAAACCCCTGAGCCCTAATGATAAACCTAACCCTAACACAAACCCTAACCCTAACACCAAAGCCTAGCAAAAACCTTAACACTAACTCTCACCCTAACTCTAACACTAACCCAAAACCGAATCATGCACCTAACCCTAAGCCTAAACCAAACCTAACCATGACCAGAACCGCAAGGCCTAACCGGAACCCTCACCCAAACCCTAACCCTAAACTACACCTCTAACCCCTAACGCCTTATCATAACGGTAATCCTAACCCTAACCAACCCTAACCCTAAAACTAACCCTCACCCCAACCACAAAGCCTAACACAACCATGACCCTAACCCTAAACGTAACACTAAACTTAACCCTAACCTTAAATCTAACCCTAACCCTAAAACTGAACACAACCCCTGAACGTAACCCTAACCCTGAACATAACCTTAACACTAACCTGAAAACAAGCCCAAACCTTAGCCATAACCCTAACCCTCACCCTATCTTAAACTTCACCCTATCCCTAACCTAAAACTCACCCTGACTTTAACCCTAACCCTCCCCATAAACCTAACCCTCACCTTAGCCTTGGCCCACCTGTAACCCGAAACCTAACCCTTACAATAACTCTGACCCTAATCCTCGCCCTAAACCTAATTCTAATTCTAACCCTGACCCTGACCCTAACCCTAACCTAACCTCAACCCTATCTTTAAGCCTACCATAAACTTAAACCTAACCCTAACCCTTAACCTTAAATCTAACCCTAACCCTAGCCCTAACCCTAACCTTAACGGTAACACTTACCCAGAACCCTCACCTTAACTGTAAATGTAACTCTAACTCTTACCCTAACCCTAAACTTAACCCTAATTATAACCTTAACCTAAACCTAACTGAAACAGTAACCCTTAACCCTAACTCTAATCCTAATCCTTAGCCTAAAACTAACCTTAACCCTAAACCTAACCCTAACCACTGACCCTAACTCTAACCCTAACCCTGAGCCGAACCCTCACCCTTAACCAGAATTTCACCCTAAAGCATAACGCTAAGCGTACCCTCACTTCATTCAAACCCGAACCCTAAGCAAAACTAACACTAACACTACACGTAACCCTAACCCTAAACCTAACCCTAACCCTGACTCTGACCTGAACCCAAACCCCTAACCCCAACCCTCTCGCTTCACATAAACTTCTCTGTAACCCTAGCCCTAAAACTAAACGTAACACTAAATCTCCCCTAACCCTGACCGTACCATAAACGTAACCCTAACTCTAAACTCAAAGCTAACCCTGACCCTAACCCTAACTCTAACCCTAATCCTAACCCTAAAACTTACCCTACACACTCAGCTTCAATGGAAACCTAGCACTAACCCTCATCTTACCATCTAAACCTAACCTCAACCCTTAACCTAACCCTATCTATAAACTTCACCTAGCCCTAAACCTAAACATGACTTAACCCTAACACTAACCCTAACCCTAAATCTAAACCTAACCTTAACCCTGCACTTAATCCTAACCTAAGCTCTAACCTTAACCCCTAACGCTAACCCTAAGCTCAACCCTCACCCTTCAATTAAACTTTACCCCAGCTGTAGCCCTAACCCTAAGCCGAACCCTAAACCTGACCCTAACATTAACCCAAACACCTAACCCTAACCCTAAGCCTAATCCTAAACCTAACCCTAACCTTAACCCAAATGCCTAACCCTAACCCTAACCCTCATCCTTAACCTAAACTTCACCCTAAACCTAAGGCTAACCCTAACGCTGAAAGTACAGCTAAGCCTTAACTATCCCCTGACTCTAGCCCTGACCCTAAACCTAATGCTAACCCTAGCCCTAACAGTAACACCCTAAAACATCAGCTTAATGGAAACTTAACACTAACCCTCCCATGAACCCCTAACCCTAACCCTACCCCGCATCCTACACCTAACCCAGACCTAAACCTAACCCTTTCTCTAACCCTAAATTAACCCTAACCTTAACTCTACCCTAACCCTAACAACAACTCTGAACCTGACCATAACCATCATCCTAAACCCTAGCACTAACTCCAACTCTAAATCTAACCCTAAGCTAGCCCTACCCTTTACCGTAAACCTAGCCTTAACCCTAACCTTACCCCTACCCAAACCCTAACGCTATACCTAACCCGAACACTAACCTTAACCCTACTCTAACCTTAAGCCTAACCCTGACTATTAACTGAAACTTCACCCTAACCCTAAGCCTAACTCTAACTCTAACCCTAACCATAACAATTACCCTAAACCCTCGCCTTAACTGTAAACCTAACCCTAACCCTCACCCTAATCCTTAACCGTATCCCCAACCCTAAACCTGACGCTATCCCCAAACTTATCCCTAACCCTAACCCTAATACGAACAGTAACCCAAATCTAACCCTAACCCTAATATTAAACCTAAACTTAAATCTACCCTAACCATAAACCTAACCCTAACACCCTAAACCTAACGTCTAACACCGTCTATAATCCTAACCCTTACCATAACCCTCACCCTTAACCTAAACTTCACACTAACCCTAAACCTAACCTAACGCTGACCCTAGACATAACGCCTAACCCTCACCGAACCCTAAACCTATCCTTAACACTAACCTGCACACAAACCCAAACCCTAGCCCTCACCATAAAAATAACCCTCACCCTATCCTGAACTTCATCCAAACACTAACCATAACCTTAACCCTAAACCTAGACCTAACCCAAACCCTAACCTTAAACCTAACTCTAAGAATAACGCTAGTCCATCTGTAACCCTAAACCGAACACTTACAATAGCCCTGAACCTAACCCTAAAATAATCCTAATCCTAACCCTAGACCTAATCCTAACCCTACCCCTAACCCTGACCCTAAATAGAACACTAAGTCTAACCCTCAACATGGACCTAAACCTAATTCTTACCCTACACCTAACCCTAATCCTAAACCAAACCCTAACTCTGACTATAACCCTAATCGTAACAATTACCCTAAACCCTCACCTTAACTGGAAAACTAACCGTAACCCGCACCCTAAATCCTAACCGTATCCCACAACCCTAACCCTAATGCTATCCCTAACCCTAACCCTAACATTAACCTGAAACCCCTGAGCCCTAATGATAAACCTAACCCTAACACAAACCCTAACCCTAACACCAAAGCCTAGCAAAAACCTTAACACTAACTCTCACCCTAACTCTAACACTAACCCGAAACCGAATCATGCACCTAACCCTAAGCCTAAACCAAACCTAACCATGACCAGAACCGCAAGGCCTAACCGGAACCCTCACCCAAACCCTAACCCTAAACTACACCTCTAACCCCTAACGCCTTATCATAACGGTAATCCTAACCCTAACCAACCCTAACCCTAAAACTAACCCTCACCCCAACCACAAAGCCTAACACAACCATGACCCTAACCCTAAACGTAACACTAAACTTAACCCTAACCTTAAATCTAACCCTAACCCTAAAACTGAACACAACCCCTGAACGTAACCCTAACCCTGAACATAACCTTAACACTAACCTGAAAACAAGCCCAAACCTTAGCCATAACCCTAACCCTCACCCTATCTTAAACTTCACCCTATCCCTAACCTAAAACTCACCCTGACTTTAACCCTAACCCTCCCCATAAACCTAACCCTCACCTTAACCTTGGCCCACCTGTAACCCGAAACCTAACCCTTACAATAACTCTGACCCTAATCCTCGCCCTAAACCTAATTCTAATTCTAACCCTGACCCTGACCCTAGCCTAACCTCAACCCTATCTTTAAGCCTACCATAAACTTAAACCTAACCCTAACCCTAGCCCTAACCCTAACCTGAACGGTAACACTTACCCAGAACCCTCACCTTAACTGTAAATGTAACTCTAACTCTTACCCTAACCCTAAACTTAACCCTAATTATAACCTTAACCTAAACCTAACTGAAACAGTAACCCTTAACCCTAACTCTAATCCTAATCCTTAGCCTAAAACTAACCTTAACCCTAAACCTAACCCTAACCACTGACCCTAACTCTAACCCTAACCCTGAGCCGAACCCTCACCCTTAACCAGAATTTCACCCTAAAGCATAACGCTAAGCGTACCCTCACTTCATTCAAACCCGAACCCTAAGCAAAACTAACACTAACACTACACGTAACCCTAACCCTAAACCTAACCCTAACCCTGACTCTGACCTGAACCCAAACCCCTAACCCCAACCCTCTCGCTTCACATAAACTTCTCTGTAACCCTAGCCCTAAAACTAAACGTAACACTAAATCTCCCCTAACCCTGACCGTACCATAAACGTAACCCTAACTCTAAACTCAAAGCTAACCCTGACCCTAACCCTAACTCTAACCCTAATCCTAACCCTAAAACTTACCCTACACACTCAGCTTCAATGGAAACCTAGCACTAACCCTCATCTTACCATCTAAACCTAACCTCAACCCTTAACCTAACCCTATCTATAACCTTCACCTAGCCCTAAACCTAAACATGACTTAACCCTAACACTAACCCTAACCCTAAATCTAAACCTAACCTTAACCCTGCACTTAATCCTAACCTAAGCTCTAACCCTAACCCCTAACGCTAACCCTAAGCTCAACCCTCACCCTTCAATTAAACTTTACCCCAGCTGTAGCCCTAACCCTAAGCCGAACCCTAAACCTGACCCTAACATTAACCCAAACACCTAACCCTAACCCTAAGCCTAATCCTAAACCTAACCCTAACCTTAACCCAAATGCCTAACCCTAACCCTAACCCTCATCCTTAACCTAAACTTCACCCTAAACCTAAGGCTAACCCTAACGCTGAAAGTACAGCTAAGCCTTAACTATCCCCTGACTCTAGCCCTGACCCTAAACCTAATGCTAACCCTAGCCCTAACAGTAACACCCTAAAACATCAGCTTAATGGAAACTTAACACTAACCCTCCCATGAACCCCTAACCCTAACCCTACCCCGCATCCTACACCTAACCCAGACCTAAACCGAACCCTTTCTCTAACCCTAAATTAACCCTAACCTTAACTCTACCCTAACCCTAACAACAACTCTGAACCTGACCATAACCATCATCCTAAACCCTAGCACTAACTCCAACTCTAAATCTAACCCTAAGCTAGCCCTACCCTTTACCGTAAACCTAGCCTTAACCCTAACCTTACCCCTACCCAAACCCTAACGCTATACCTAACCCGAACACTAACCTTAACCCTACTCTAACCTTAAGCCTAACCCTGACTATTAACTGAAACTTCACCCTAACCCTAAGCCTAACTCTAACTCTAACCCTAACCATAACAATGACCCTAAACCCTCGCCTTAACTGTAAACCTAACCCGAACCCTCACCCTAATCCTTAACCGTATCCCCAACCCTAAACCTGACGCTATCCCCAAACTTATCCCTAACCCTAACCCTAATACGAACAGTAACCCAAATCTAACCCTAACCCTAATATTAAACCTAAACTTAAATCTACCCTAACCATAAACCTAACCCTAACACCCTAAACCTAACGTCTAACACCGTCTATAATCCTAACCCTTACCATAACCCTCACCCTTAACCTAAACTTCACACTAACCCTAAACCTAACCTAACGCTGACCCTAGACATAACGCCTAACCCTCACCGAACCCTAAACCTATCCTTAACACTAACCTGCACACAAACCCAAACCCTAGCCCTCACCATAAAAATAACCCTCACCCTATCCTGAACTTCATCCAAACACTAACCATAACCTTAACCCTAAACCTAGACCTAACCCAAACCCTAACCTTAAACCTAACTCTAAGAATAACGCTAGTCCATCTGTAACCCTAAACCGAACACTTACAATAGCCCTGAACCTAACCCTAAAATAATCCTAATCCTAACCCTAGACCTAATCCTAACCCTACCCCTAACCCTGACCCTAAATAGAACACTAAGTCTAACCCTCAACATGGACCTAAACCTAATTCTTACCCTACACCTAACCCTAATCCTAAACCAAACCCTAACTCTGACTATAACCCTAATCGTAACAATTACCCTAAACCCTCACCTTAACTGGAAAACTAACCGTAACCCGCACCCTAAATCCTAACCGTATCCCACAACCCTAACCCTAATGCTATCCCTAACCCTAACCCTAACATTAACCTGAAACCCCTGAGCCCTAATGATAAACCTAACCCTAACACAAACCCTAACCCTAACACCAAAGCCTAGCAAAAACCTTAACACTAACTCTCACCCTAACTCTAACACTAACCCGAAACCGAATCATGCACCTAACCCTAAGCCTAAACCAAACCTAACCATGACCAGAACCGCAAGGCCTAACCGGAACCCTCACCCAAACCCTAACCCTAAACTACACCTCTAACCCCTAACGCCTTATCATAACGGTAATCCTAACCCTAACCAACCCTAACCCTAAAACTAACCCTCACCCCAACCACAAAGCCTAACACAACCATGACCCTAACCCTAAACGTAACACTAAACTTAACCCTAACCTTAAATCTAACCCTAACCCTAAAACTGAACACAACCCCTGAACGTAACCCTAACCCTGAACATAACCTTAACACTAACCTGAAAACAAGCCCAAACCTTAGCCATAACCCTAACCCTCACCCTATCTTAAACTTCACCCTATCCCTAACCTAAAACTCACCCTGACTTTAACCCTAACCCTCCCCATAAACCTAACCCTCACCTTAACCTTGGCCCACCTGTAACCCGAAACCTAACCCTTACAATAACTCTGACCCTAATCCTCGCCCTAAACCTAATTCTAATTCTAACCCTGACCCTGACCCTAACCCTAACCTAACCTCAACCCTATCTTTAAGCCTACCATAAACTTAAACCTAACCCTAACCCTTAACCTTAACTCTAACCCTAACCCTAGCCCTAACCCTAACCTTAACGGTAACACTTACCCAGAACCCTCACCTTAACTGTAAATGTAACTCTAACTCTTACCCTAACCCTAAACTTAACCCTAATTATAACCTTAACCTAAACCTAACTGAAACAGTAACCCTTAACCCTAACTCTAATCCTAATCCTTAGCCTAAAACTAACCTTAACCCTAAACCTAACCCTAACCACTGACCCTAACTCTAACCCTAACCCTGAGCCGAACCCTCACCCTTAACCAGAATTTCACCCTAAAGCATAACGCTAAGCGTACCCTCACTTCATTCAAACCCGAACCCTAAGCAAAACTAACACTAACACTACACGTAACCCTAACCCTAAACCTAACCCTAACCCTGACTCTGACCTGAACCCAAACCCCTAACCCCAACCCTCTCGCTTCACATAAACTTCTCTGTAACCCTAGCCCTAAAACTAAACGTAACACTAAATCTCCCCTAACCCTGACCGTACCATAAACGTAACCCTAACTCTAAACTCAAAGCTAACCCTGACCCTAACCCTAACTCTAACCCTAATCCTAACCCTAAAACTTACCCTACACACTCAGCTTCAATGGAAACCTAGCACTAACCCTCATCTTACCATCTAAACCTAACCTCAACCCTTAACCTAACCCTATCTATAACCTTCACCTAGCCCTAAACCTAAACATGACTTAACCCTAACACTAACCCTAACCCTAAATCTAAACCTAACCTTAACCCTGCACTTAATCCTAACCTAAGCTCTAACCCTAACCCCTAACGCTAACCCTAAGCTCAACCCTCACCCTTCAATTAAACTTTACCCCAGCTGTAGCCCTAACCCTAAGCCGAACCCTAAACCTGACCCTAACATTAACCCAAACACCTAACCCTAACCCTAAGCCTAATCCTAAACCTAACCCTAACCTTAACCCAAATGCCTAACCCTAACCCTAACCCTCATCCTTAACCTAAACTTCACCCTAAACCTAAGGCTAACCCTAACGCTGAAAGTACAGCTAAGCCTTAACTATCCCCTGACTCTAGCCCTGACCCTAAACCTAATGCTAACCCTAGCCCTAACAGTAACACCCTAAAACATCAGCTTAATGGAAACTTAACACTAACCCTCCCATGAACCCCTAACCCTAACCCTACCCCGCATCCTACACCTAACCCAGACCTAAACCGAACCCTTTCTCTAACCCTAAATTAACCCTAACCTTAACTCTACCCTAACCCTAACAACAACTCTGAACCTGACCATAACCATCATCCTAAACCCTAGCACTAACTCCAACTCTAAATCTAACCCTAAGCTAGCCCTACCCTTTACCGTAAACCTAGCCTTAACCCTAACCTTACCCCTACCCAAACCCTAACGCTATACCTAACCCGAACACTAACCTTAACCCTACTCTAACCTTAAGCCTAACCCTGACTATTAACTGAAACTTCACCCTAACCCTAAGCCTAACTCTAACTCTAACCCTAACCATAACAATGACCCTAAACCCTCGCCTTAACTGTAAACCTAACCCGAACCCTCACCCTAATCCTTAACCGTATCCCCAACCCTAAACCTGACGCTATCCCCAAACTTATCCCTAACCCTAACCCTAATACGAACAGTAACCCAAATCTAACCCTAACCCTAATATTAAACCTAAACTTAAATCTACCCTAACCATAAACCTAACCCTAACACCCTAAACCTAACGTCTAACACCGTCTATAATCCTAACCCTTACCATAACCCTCACCCTTAACCTAAACTTCACACTAACCCTAAACCTAACCTAACGCTGACCCTAGACATAACGCCTAACCCTCACCAAACCCTAAACCTATCCTTAACACTAACCTGCACACAAACCCAAACCCTAGCCCTCACCATAAAAATAACCCTCACCCTATCCTGAACTTCATCCAAACACTAACCATAACCTTAACCCTAAACCTAGACCTAACCCAAACCCTAACCTTAAACCTAACTCTAAGAATAACGCTAGTCCATCTGTAACCCTAAACCGAACACTTACAATAGCCCTGAACCTAACCCTAAAATAATCCTAATCCTAACCCTAGACCTAATCCTAACCCTACCCCTAACCCTGACCCTAAATAGAACACTAAGTCTAACCCTCAACATGGACCTAAACCTAATTCTTACCCTACACCTAACCCTAATCCTAAACCAAACCCTAACTCTGACTATAACCCTAATCGTAACAATTACCCTAAACCCTCACCTTAACTGGAAAACTAACCGTAACCCGCACCCTAAATCCTAACCGTATCCCACAACCCTAACCCTAATGCTATCCCTAAGCCTAACCCTAACATTAACCTGAAACCCCTGAGCCCTAATGATAAACCTAACCCTAACACAAACCCTAACCCTAACACCAAAGCCTAGCAAAAACCTTAACACTAACTCTCACCCTAACTCTAACACTAACCCGAAACCGAATCATGCACCTAACCCTAAGCCTAAACCAAACCTAACCATGACCAGAACCGCAAGGCCTAACCGGAACCCTCACCCAAACCCTAACCCTAAACTACACCTCTAACCCCTAACGCCTTATCATAACGGTAATCCTAACCCTAACCAACCCTAACCCTAAAACTAACCCTCACCCCAACCACAAAGCCTAACACAACCATGACCCTAACCCTAAACGTAACACTAAACTTAACCCTAACCTTAAATCTAACCCTAACCCTAAAACTGAACACAACCCCTGAACGTAACCCTAACCCTGAACATAACCTTAACACTAACCTGAAAACAAGCCCAAACCTTAGCCATAACCCTAACCCTCACCCTATCTTAAACTTCACCCTATCCCTAACCTAAAACTCACCCTGACTTTAACCCTAACCCTCCCCATAAACCTAACCCTCACCTTAACCTTGGCCCACCTGTAACCCGAAACCTAACCCTTACAATAACTCTGACCCTAATCCTCGCCCTAAACCTAATTCTAATTCTAACCCTGACCCTGACCCTAACCCTAACCTAACCTCAACCCTATCTTTAAGCCTACCATAAACTTAAACCTAACCCTAACCCTTAACCTTAACTCTAACCCTAACCCTAGCCCTAACCCTAACCTTAACGGTAACACTTACCCAGAACCCTCACCTTAACTGTAAATGTAACTCTAACTCTTACCCTAACCCTAAACTTAACCCTAATTATAACCTTAACCTAAACCTAACTGAAACAGTAACCCTTAACCCTAACTCTAATCCTAATCCTTAGCCTAAAACTAACCTTAACCCTAAACCTAACCCTAACCACTGACCCTAACTCTAACCCTAACCCTGAGCCGAACCCTCACCCTTAACCAGAATTTCACCCTAAAGCATAACGCTAAGCGTACCCTCACTTCATTCAAACCCGAACCCTAAGCAAAACTAACACTAACACTACACGTAACCCTAACCCTAAACCTAACCCTAACCCTGACTCTGACCTGAACCCAAACCCCTAACCCCAACCCTCTCGCTTCACATAAACTTCTCTGTAACCCTAGCCCTAAAACTAAACGTAACACTAAATCTCCCCTAACCCTGACCGTACCATAAACGTAACCCTAACTCTAAACTCAAAGCTAACCCTGACCCTAACCCTAACTCTAACCCTAATCCTAACCCTAAAACTTACCCTACACACTCAGCTTCAATGGAAACCTAGCACTAACCCTCATCTTACCATCTAAACCTAACCTCAACCCTTAACCTAACCCTATCTATAACCTTCACCTAGCCCTAAACCTAAACATGACTTAACCCTAACACTAACCCTAACCCTAAATCAAAAATAACCTTAACCCTGCACTTAATCCTAACCTAAGCTCTAACCCTAACCCCTAACGCTAACCCTAAGCTCAACCCTCACCCTTCAATTAAACTTTACCCCAGCTGTAGCCCTAACCCTAAGCCGAACCCTAAACCTGACCCTAACATTAACCCAAACACCTAACCCTAACCCTAAGCCTAATCCTAAACCTAACCCTAACCTTAACCCAAATGCCTAACCCTAACACTAACCCTCATCCTTAACCTAAACTTCACCCTAAACCTAAGGCTAACCCTAACGCTGAAAGTACAGCTAAGCCTTAACTATCCCCTGACTCTATCCCTGACCCTAAACCTAATGCTAACCCTAGCCCTAACAGTAACACCCTAAAACATCAGCTTAATGGAAACTTAACACTAACCCTCCCATGAACCCCTAACCCTAACCCTACCCCGCATCCTACACCTAACCCAGACCTAAACCGAACCCTTTCTCTAACCCTAAATTAACCCTAACCTTAACTCTACCCTAACCCTAACAACAACTCTGAACCTGACCATAACCATCATCCTAAACCCTAGCACTAACTCCAACTCTAAATCTAACCCTAAGCTAGCCCTACCCTTTACCGTAAACCTAGCCTTAACCCTAACCTTACCCCTACCCAAACCCTAACGCTATACCTAACCCGAACACTAACCTTAACCCTACTCTAACCTTAAGCCTAACCCTGACTATTAACTGAAACTTCACCCTAACCCTAAGCCTAACTCTAACTCTAACCCTAACCATAACAATTACCCTAAACCCTCGCCTTAACTGTAAACCTAACCCTAACCCTCACCCTAATCCTTAACCGTATCCCCAACCCTAAACCTGACGCTATCCCCAAACTTATCCCTAACTCTAACCCTAATACGAACAGTAACCCAAATCTAACCCTAACCCTAATATTAAACCTAAACTTAAATCTACCCTAACCATAAACCTAACCCTAACACCCTAAACCTAACGTCTAACACCGTCTATAATCCTAACCCTTACCATAACCCTCACCCTTAACCTAAACTTCACACTAACCCTAAACCTAACCTAACGCTGACCCTAGACATAACGCCTAACCCTCACCAAACCCTAAACCTATCCTTAACACTAACCTGCACACAAACCCAAACCCTAGCCCTCACCATAAAAATAACCCTCACCCTATCCTGAACTTCATCCAAACACTAACCATAACCTTAACCCTAAACCTAGACCTAACCCAAACCCTAACCTTAAACCTAACTCTAAGAATAACGCTAGTCCATCTGTAACCCTAAACCGAACACTTACAATAGCCCTGAACCTAACCCTAAAATAATCCTAATCCTAACCCTAGACCTAATCCTAACCCTACCCCTAACCCTGACCCTAAATAGAACACTAAGTCTAACCCTCAACATGGACCTAAACCTAATTCTTACCCTACACCTAACCCTAATCCTAAACCAAACCCTAACTCTGACTATAACCCTAATCGTAACAATTACCCTAAACCCTCACCTTAACTGGAAAACTAACCGTAACCCGCACCCTAAATCCTAACCGTATCCCACAACCCTAACCCTAATGCTATCCCTAACCCTAACCCTAACATTAACCTGAAACCCCTGAGCCCTAATGATAAACCTAACCCTAACACAAACCCTAACCCTAACACCAAAGCCTAGCAAAAACCTTAACACTAACTCTCACCCTAACTCTAACACTAACCCGAAACCGAATCATGCACCTAACCCTAAGCCTAAACCAAACCTAACCATGACCAGAACCGCAAGGCCTAACCGGAACCCTCACCCAAACCCTAACCCTAAACTACACCTCTAACCCCTAACGCCTTATCATAACGGTAATCCTAACCCTAACCAACCCTAACCCTAAAACTAACCCTCACCCCAACCACAAAGCCTAACACAACCATGACCCTAACCCTAAACGTAACACTAAACTTAACCCTAACCTTAAATCTAACCCTAACCCTAAAACTGAACACAACCCCTGAACGTAACCCTAACCCTGAACATAACCTTAACACTAACCTGAAAACAAGCCCAAACCTTAGCCATAACCCTAACCCTCACCCTATCTTAAACTTCACCCTATCCCTAACCTAAAACTCACCCTGACTTTAACCCTAACCCTCCCCATAAACCTAACCCTCACCTTAGCCTTGGCCCACCTGTAACCCGAAACCTAACCCTTACAATAACTCTGACCCTAATCCTCGCCCTAAACCTAATTCTAATTCTAACCCTGACCCTGACCCTAACCCTAACCTAACCTCAACCCTATCTTTAAGCCTACCATAAACTTAAACCTAACCCTAACCCTTAACCTTAACTCTAACCCTAACCCTAGCCCTAACCCTAACCTTAACGGTAACACTTACCCAGAACCCTCACCTTAACTGTAAATGTAACTCTAACTCTTACCCTAACCCTAAACTTAACCCTAATTATAACCTTAACCTAAACCTAACTGAAACAGTAACCCTTAACCCTAACTCTAATCCTAATCCTTAGCCTAAAACTAACCTTAACCCTAAACCTAACCCTAACCACTGACCCTAACTCTAACCCTAACCCTGAGCCGAACCCTCACCCTTAACCAGAATTTCACCCTAAAGCATAACGCTAAGCGTACCCTCACTTCATTCAAACCCGAACCCTAAGCAAAACTAACACTAACACTACACGTAACCCTAACCCTAAACCTAACCCTAACCCTGACTCTGACCTGAACCCAAACCCCTAACCCCAACCCTCTCGCTTCACATAAACTTCTCTGTAACCCTAGCCCTAAAACTAAACGTAACACTAAATCTCCCCTAACCCTGACCGTACCATAAACGTAACCCTAACTCTAAACTCAAAGCTAACCCTGACCCTAACCCTAACTCTAACCCTAATCCTAACCCTAAAACTTACCCTACACACTCAGCTTCAATGGAAACCTAGCACTAACCCTCATCTTACCATCTAAACCTAACCTCAACCCTTAACCTAACCCTATCTATAACCTTCACCTAGCCCTAAACCTAAACATGACTTAACCCTAACACTAACCCTAACCCTAAATCTAAACCTAACCTTAACCCTGCACTTAATCCTAACCTAAGCTCTAACCCTAACCCCTAACGCTAACCCTAAGCTCAACCCTCACCCTTCAATTAAACTTTACCCCAGCTGTAGCCCTAACCCTAAGCCGAACCCTAAACCTGACCCTAACATTAACCCAAACACCTAACCCTAACCCTAAGCCTAATCCTAAACCTAACCCTAACCTTAACCCAAATGCCTAACCCTAACCCTAACCCTCATCCTTAACCTAAACTTCACCCTAAACCTAAGGCTAACCCTAACGCTGAAAGTACAGCTAAGCCTTAACTATCCCCTGACTCTAGCCCTGACCCTAAACCTAATGCTAACCCTAGCCCTAACAGTAACACCCTAAAACATCAGCTTAATGGAAACTTAACACTAACCCTCCCATGAACCCCTAACCCTAACCCTACCCCGCATCCTACACCTAACCCAGACCTAAACCGAACCCTTTCTCTAACCCTAAATTAACCCTAACCTTAACTCTACCCTAACCCTAACAACAACTCTGAACCTGACCATAACCATCATCCTAAACCCTAGCACTAACTCCAACTCTAAATCTAACCCTAAGCTAGCCCTACCCTTTACCGTAAACCTAGCCTTAACCCTAACCTTACTCCTACCCAAACCCTAACGCTATACCTAACCCGAACACTAACCTTAACCCTACTCTAACCTTAAGCCTAAACCTGACTATTAACTGAAACTTCACCCTAACCCTAAGCCTAACTCTAACTCTAACCCTAACCATAACAATTACCCTAAACCCTCGCCTTAACTGTAAACCTAACCCTAACCCTCACCCTAATCCTTAACCGTATCCCCAACCCTAAACCTGACGCTATCCCCAAACTTATCCCTAACCCTAACCCTAATACGAACAGTAACCCAAATCTAACCCTAACCCTAATATTAAACCTAAACTTAAATCTACCCTAACCATAAACCTAACCCTAACACCCTAAACCTAACGTCTAACACCGTCTATAATCCTAACCCTTACCATAACCCTCACCCTTAACCTAAACTTCACACTAACCCTAAACCTAACCTAACGCTGACCCTAGACATAACGCCTAACCCTCACCGAACCCTAAACCTATCCTTAACACTAACCTGCACACAAACCCAAACCCTAGCCCTCACCATAAAAATAACCCTCACCCTATCCTGAACTTCATCCAAACACTAACCATAACCTTAACCCTAAACCTAGACCTAACCCAAACCCTAACCTTAAACCTAACTCTAAGAATAACGCTAGTCCATCTGTAACCCTAAACCGAACACTTACAATAGCCCTGAACCTAACCCTAAAATAATCCTAATCCTAACCCTAGACCTAATCCTAACCCTACCCCTAACCCTTACCCTAAATAGAACACTAAGTCTAACCCTCAACATGGACCTAAACCTAATTCTTACCCTACACCTAACCCTAATCCTAAACCAAACCCTAACTCTGACTATAACCCTAATCGTAACAATTACCCTAAACCCTCACCTTAACTGCAAAACTAACCGTAACCCGCACCCTAAATCCTAACCGTATCCCACAACCCTAACCCTAATGCTATCCCTAAGCCTAACCCTAACATTAACCTGAAACCCCTGAGCCCTAATGATAAACCTAACCCTAACACAAACCCTAACCCTAACACCAAAGCCTAGCAAAAACCTTAACACTAACTCTCACCCTCACTCTAACACTAACCCGAAACCGAATCATGCACCTAACCCTAAGCCTAAACCAAACCTAACCATGACCAGAACCGCAAGGCCTAACCGGAACCCTCACCCAAACCCTAACCCTAAACTACACCTCTAACCCCTAACGCCTTATCATAACGGTAATCCTAACCCTAACCAACCCTAACCCTAAAACTAACCCTCACCCCAACCACAAAGCCTAACACAACCATGACCCTAACCCTAAACGTAACACTAAACTTAACCCTAACCTTAAATCTAACCCTAACCCTAAAACTGAACACAACCCCTGAACGTAACCCTAACCCTGAACATAACCTTAACACTAACCTGAAAACAAGCCCAAACTTTAGCCATAACCCTAACCCTCACCCTATCTTAAACTTCACCCTATCCCTAACCTAAAACTCACCCTGACTTTAACCCTAACCCTCCCCAGAAACCTAACCCTCACCTTAACCTTGGCCCACCTGTAACCCGAAACCTAACCCTTACAATAACTCTGACCCTAATCCTCGCCCTAAACCTAATTCTAATTCTAACCCTGACCCTAACCCTAACCTAACCTCAACCCTATCTTTAAGCCTACCATAAACTTAAACCTAACCCTAACCCTTAACCTTAACTCTAACCCTAACCCTAGCCCTAACCCTAACCTTAACGGTAACACTTACCCAGAACCCTCACCTTAACTGTAAATGTAACTCTAACTCTTACCCTAACCCTAAACTTAACCCTAATTATAACCTTAACCTAAACCTAACTGAAACAGTAACCCTTAACCCTAACTCTAATCCTAATCCTTAGCCTAAAACTAACCTTAACCCTAAACCTAACCCTAACCACTGACCCTAACTCTAACCCTAACCCTGAGCCGAACCCTCACCCTTAACCAGAATTTCACCCTAAAGCATAACGCTAAGCGTACCCTAACTTCATTCAAACCCGAACCCTAAGCAAAACTAAAACTAACACTACACGTAACCCTAACCCTAAACCTAACCCTAACCCTGACTCTGACCTGAACCCAAACCCCTAACCCCAACCCTCTCGCTTCACATAAACTTCTCTGTAACCCTAGCCCTAAAACTAAACGTAACACTAAATCTCCCCTAACCCTGACCGTACCATAAACGTAACCCTAACTCTAAACTCAAAACTAACCCTGACCCTAACCCTAACTCTAACCCTAATCCTAACCCTAAAACTTACCCTACACACTCAGCTTCAATGGAAACCTAGCACTAACCCTCATCTTACCATCTAAACCTAACCTCAACCCTTAACCTAACCCTATCTATAACCTTCACCTAGCCCTAAACCTAAACATGACTTAACCCTAACACTAACCCTAACCCTAAATCTAAACCTAACCTTAACCCTACACTTAATCCTAACCTAAGCTCTAACCCTAACCCCTAACGCTAACCCTAAGCTCAACCCTCACCCTTCAATTAAACTTTACCCCAGCTGTAGCCCTAACCCTAAGCCGAACCCTAAACCTGACCCTAACATTAACCCAAACACCTAACCCTAACCCTAAGCCTAATCCTAAACCTAACCCTAACCTTAACCCAAATGCCTAACCCTAACCCTAACCCTCATCCTTAACCTAAACTTCACCCTAAACCTAAGGCTAACCCTAACGCTGAAAGTAAAGCTAACCCTTAACTATCCCCTAACTCTAGCCCTGACCCTAAACCTAATGCTAACCCTAGCCCTAACAGTAACACCCTAAAACATCAGCTTAATGGAAACTTAACACTAACCCTCCCATGAACCCCTAACCCTAACCCTACCCCGCATCCTACACCTAACCCAGACCTAAACTTAACCCTTTCTCTAACCCTAAATTAACCCTAACCTTAACTCTACCCTAACCCTAACAACAACTCTGAACCTGACCATAACCATCATCCTAAACCCTAGCACTAACTCCAACTCTAAATCTAACCCTAAGCTAGCCCTACCCTTTACCGTAAACCTAGCCTTAACCCTAACCTTACCCCTACCCAAACCCTAACGCTATACCTAACCCGAACACTAACCTTAACCCTACTCTAACCTTAAGCCTAACCCTGACTATTAACTGAAACTTCACCCTAACCCTAAGCCTAACTCTAACTCTAACCCTAACCATAACAATTACCCTAAACCCTCGCCTTAACTGTAAACCTAACCCTAACCCTCACCCTAATCCTTAACCGTATCCCCAACCCTAAACCTGACGCTATCCCCAAACTTATCCCTAACCCTAACCCTAATACGAACAGTAACCCAAATCTAACCCTAACCCTAATATTAAACCTAAACTTAAATCTACCCTAACCATAAACCTAACCCTAACACCCTAAACCTAACGTCTAACACCGTCTATAATCCTAACCCTTACCATAACCCTCACCCTTAACCTAAACTTCACACTAACCCTAAACCTAACCTAACGCTGACCCTAGACATAACGCCTAACCCTCACCGAACCCTAAACCTATCCTTAACACTAACCTGCACACAAACCCAAACCCTAGCCCTCACCATAAAAATAACCCTCACCCTATCCTGAACTTCATCCAAACACTAACCATAACCTTAACCCTAAACCTAGACCTAACCCAAACCCTAACCTTAAACCTAACTCTAAGAATAACGCTAGTCCATCTGTAACCCTAAACCGAACACTTACAATAGCCCTGAACCTAACCCTAAAATAATCCTAATCCTAACCCTAGACCTAATCCTAACCCTACCCCTAACCCTGACCCTAAATAGAACACTAAGTCTAACCCTCAACATGGACCTAAACCTAATTCTTACCCTACACCTAACCCTAATCCTAAACCAAACCCTAACTCTGACTATAACCCTAATCGTAACAATTACCCTAAACCCTCACCTTAACTGGAAAACTAACCGTAACCCGCACCCTAAATCCTAACCGTATCCCACAACCCTAACCCTAATGCTATCCCTAACCCTAACCCTAACATTAACCTGAAACCCCTGAGCCCTAATGATAAACCTAACCCTAACACAAACCCTAACCCTAACACCAAAGCCTAGCAAAAACCTTAACACTAACTCTCACCCTAACTCTAACACTAACCCGAAACCGAATCATGCACCTAACCCTAAGCCTAAACCAAACCTAACCATGACCAGAACCGCAAGGCCTAACCGGAACCCTCACCCAAACCCTAACCCTAAACTACACCTCTAACCCCTAACGCCTTATCATAACGGTAATCCTAACCCTAACCAACCCTAACCCTAAAACTAACCCTCACCCCAACCACAAAGCCTAACACAACCATGACCCTAACCCTAAACGTAACACTAAACTTAACCCTAACCTTAAATCTAACCCTAACCCTAAAACTGAACACAACCCCTGAACGTAACCCTAACCCTGAACATAACCTTAACACTAACCTGAAAACAAGCCCAAACCTTAGCCATAACCCTAACCCTCACCCTATCTTAAACTTCACCCTATCCCTAACCTAAAACTCACCCTGACTTTAACCCTAACCCTCCCCATAAACCTAACCCTCACCTTAGCCTTGGCCCACCTGTAACCCGAAACCTAACCCTTACAATAACTCTGACCCTAATCCTCGCCCTAAACCTAATTCTAATTCTAACCCTGACCCTGACCCTAACCCTAACCTAACCTCAACCCTATCTTTAAGCCTACCATAAACTTAAACCTAACCCTAACCCTTAACCTTAACTCTAACCCTAACCCTAGCCCTAACCCTAACCTTAACGGTAACACTTACCCAGAACCCTCACCTTAACTGTAAATGTAACTCTAACTCTTACCCTAACCCTAAACTTAACCCTAATTATAACCTTAACCTAAACCTAACTGAAACAGTAACCCTTAACCCTAACTCTAATCCTAATCCTTAGCCTAAAACTAACCTTAACCCTAAACCTAACCCTAACCACTGACCCTAACTCTAACCCTAACCCTGAGCCGAACCCTCACCCTTAACCAGAATTTCACCCTAAAGCATAACGCTAAGCGTACCCTCACTTCATTCAAACCCGAACCCTAAGCAAAACTAACACTAACACTACACGTAACCCTAACCCTAAACCTAACCCTAACCCTGACTCTGACCTGAACCCAAACCCCTAACCCCAACCCTCTCGCTTCACATAAACTTCTCTGTAACCCTAGCCCTAAAACTAAACGTAACACTAAATCTCCCCTAACCCTGACCGTACCATAAACGTAACCCTAACTCTAAACTCAAAGCTAACCCTGACCCTAACCCTAACTCTAACCCTAATCCTAACCCTAAAACTTACCCTACACACTCAGCTTCAATGGAAACCTAGCACTAACCCTCATCTTACCATCTAAACCTAACCTCAACCCTTAACCTAACCCTATCTATAAACTTCACCTAGCCCTAAACCTAAACATGACTTAACCCTAACACTAACCCTAACCCTAAATCTAAACCTAACCTTAACCCTGCACTTAATCCTAACCTAAGCTCTAACCTTAACCCCTAACGCTAACCCTAAGCTCAACCCTCACCCTTCAATTAAACTTTACCCCAGCTGTAGCCCTAACCCTAAGCCGAACCCTAAACCTGACCCTAACATTAACCCAAACACCTAACCCTAACCCTAAGCCTAATCCTAAACCTAACCCTAACCTTAACCCAAATGCCTAACCCTAACCCTAACCCTCATCCTTAACCTAAACTTCACCCTAAACCTAAGGCTAACCCTAACGCTGAAAGTACAGCTAAGCCTTAACTATCCCCTGACTCTAGCCCTGACCCTAAACCTAATGCTAACCCTAGCCCTAACAGTAACACCCTAAAACATCAGCTTAATGGAAACTTAACACTAACCCTCCCATGAACCCCTAACCCTAACCCTACCCCGCATCCTACACCTAACCCAGACCTAAACCTAACCCTTTCTCTAACCCTAAATTAACCCTAACCTTAACTCTACCCTAACCCTAACAACAACTCTGAACCTGACCATAACCATCATCCTAAACCCTAGCACTAACTCCAACTCTAAATCTAACCCTAAGCTAGCCCTACCCTTTACCGTAAACCTAGCCTTAACCCTAACCTTACCCCTACCCAAACCCTAACGCTATACCTAACCCGAACACTAACCTTAACCCTACTCTAACCTTAAGCCTAACCCTGACTATTAACTGAAACTTCACCCTAACCCTAAGCCTAACTCTAACTCTAACCCTAACCATAACAATTACCCTAAACCCTCGCCTTAACTGTAAACCTAACCCTAACCCTCACCCTAATCCTTAACCGTATCCCCAACCCTAAACCTGACGCTATCCCCAAACTTATCCCTAACCCTAACCCTAATACGAACAGTAACCCAAATCTAACCCTAACCCTAATATTAAACCTAAACTTAAATCTACCCTAACCATAAACCTAACCCTAACACCCTAAACCTAACGTCTAACACCGTCTATAATCCTAACCCTTACCATAACCCTCACCCTTAACCTAAACTTCACACTAACCCTAAACCTAACCTAACGCTGACCCTAGACATAACGCCTAACCCTCACCGAACCCTAAACCTATCCTTAACACTAACCTGCACACAAACCCAAACCCTAGCCCTCACCATAAAAATAACCCTCACCCTATCCTGAACTTCATCCAAACACTAACCATAACCTTAACCCTAAACCTAGACCTAACCCAAACCCTAACCTTAAACCTAACTCTAAGAATAACGCTAGTCCATCTGTAACCCTAAACCGAACACTTACAATAGCCCTGAACCTAACCCTAAAATAATCCTAATCCTAACCCTAGACCTAATCCTAACCCTACCCCTAACCCTGACCCTAAATAGAACACTAAGTCTAACCCTCAACATGGACCTAAACCTAATTCTTACCCTACACCTAACCCTAATCCTAAACCAAACCCTAACTCTGACTATAACCCTAATCGTAACAATTACCCTAAACCCTCACCTTAACTGGAAAACTAACCGTAACCCGCACCCTAAATCCTAACCGTATCCCACAACCCTAACCCTAATGCTATCCCTAAGCCTAACGCTAACATTAACCTGAAACCCCTGAGCCCTAATGATAAACCTAACCCTAACACAAACCCTAACCCTAACACCAAAGCCTAGCAAAAACCTTAACACTAACTCTCACCCTAACTCTAACACTAACCCGAAACCGAATCATGCACCTAACCCTAAGCCTAAACCAAACCTAACCATGACCAGAACCGCAAGGCCTAACCGGAACCCTCACCCAAACCCTAACCCTAAACTACACCTCTAACCCCTAACGCCTTATCATAACGGTAATCCTAACCCTAACCAACCCTAACCCTAAAACTAACCCTCACCCCAACCACAAAGCCTAACACAACCATGACCCTAACCCTAAACGTAACACTAAACTTAACCCTAACCTTAAATCTAACCCTAACCCTAAAACTGAACACAACCCCTGAACGTAACCCTAACCCTGAACATAACCTTAACACTAACCTGAAAACAAGCCCAAACCTTAGCCATAACCCTAACCCTCACCCTATCTTAAACTTCACCCTATCCCTAACCTAAAACTCACCCTGACTTTAACCCTAACCCTCCCCATAAACCTAACCCTCACCTTAACCTTGGCCCACCTGTAACCCGAAACCTAACCCTTACAATAACTCTGACCCTAATCCTCGCCCTAAACCTAATTCTAATTCTAACCCTGACCCTGACCCTAACCTAACCTCAACCCTATCTTTAAGCCTACCATAAACTTAAACCTAACCCTAACCCTAGCCCTAACCCTAACCTGAACGGTAACACTTACCCAGAACCCTCACCTTAACTGTAAATGTAACTCTAACTCTTACCCTAACCCTAAACTTAACCCTAATTATAACCTTAACCTAAACCTAACTGAAACAGTAACCCTTAACCCTAACTCTAATCCTAATCCTTAGCCTAAAACTAACCTTAACCCTAAACCTAACCCTAACCACTGACCCTAACTCTAACCCTAACCCTGAGCCGAACCCTCACCCTTAACCAGAATTTCACCCTAAAGCATAACGCTAAGCGTACCCTCACTTCATTCAAACCCGAACCCTAAGCAAAACTAACACTAACACTACACGTAACCCTAACCCTAAACCTAACCCTAACCCTGACTCTGACCTGAACCCAAACCCCTAACCCCAACCCTCTCGCTTCACATAAACTTCTCTGTAACCCTAGCCCTAAAACTAAACGTAACACTAAATCTCCCCTAACCCTGACCGTACCATAAACGTAACCCTAACTCTAAACTCAAAGCTAACCCTGACCCTAACCCTAACTCTAACCCTAATCCTAACCCTAAAACTTACCCTACACACTCAGCTTCAATGGAAACCTAGCACTAACCCTCATCTTACCATCTAAACCTAACCTCAACCCTTAACCTAACCCTATCTATAACCTTCACCTAGCCCTAAACCTAAACATGACTTAACCCTAACACTAACCCTAACCCTAAATCTAAACCTAACCTTAACCCTGCACTTAATCCTAACCTAAGCTCTAACCCTAACCCCTAACGCTAACCCTAAGCTCAACCCTCACCCTTCAATTAAACTTTACCCCAGCTGTAGCCCTAACCCTAAGCCGAACCCTAAACCTGACCCTAACATTAACCCAAACACCTAACCCTAACCCTAAGCCTAATCCTAAACCTAACCCTAACCTTAACCCAAATGCCTAACCCTAACCCTAACCCTCATCCTTAACCTAAACTTCACCCTAAACCTAAGGCTAACCCTAACGCTGAAAGTACAGCTAAGCCTTAACTATCCCCTGACTCTAGCCCTGACCCTAAACCTAATGCTAACCCTAGCCCTAACAGTAACACCCTAAAACATCAGCTTAATGGAAACTTAACACTAACCCTCCCATGAACCCCTAACCCTAACCCTACCCCGCATCCTACACCTAACCCAGACCTAAACCGAACCCTTTCTCTAACCCTAAATTAACCCTAACCTTAACTCTACCCTAACCCTAACAACAACTCTGAACCTGACCATAACCATCATCCTAAACCCTAGCACTAACTCCAACTCTAAATCTAACCCTAAGCTAGCCCTACCCTTTACCGTAAACCTAGCCTTAACCCTAACCTTACCCCTACCCAAACCCTAACGCTATACCTAACCCGAACACTAACCTTAACCCTACTCTAACCTTAAGCCTAACCCTGACTATTAACTGAAACTTCACCCTAACCCTAAGCCTAACTCTAACTCTAACCCTAACCATAACAATGACCCTAAACCCTCGCCTTAACTGTAAACCTAACCCGAACCCTCACCCTAATCCTTAACCGTATCCCCAACCCTAAACCTGACGCTATCCCCAAACTTATCCCTAACCCTAACCCTAATACGAACAGTAACCCAAATCTAACCCTAACCCTAATATTAAACCTAAACTTAAATCTACCCTAACCATAAACCTAACCCTAACACCCTAAACCTAACGTCTAACACCGTCTATAATCCTAACCCTTACCATAACCCTCACCCTTAACCTAAACTTCACACTAACCCTAAACCTAACCTAACGCTGACCCTAGACATAACGCCTAACCCTCACCGAACCCTAAACCTATCCTTAACACTAACCTGCACACAAACCCAAACCCTAGCCCTCACCATAAAAATAACCCTCACCCTATCCTGAACTTCATCCAAACACTAACCATAACCTTAACCCTAAACCTAGACCTAACCCAAACCCTAACCTTAAACCTAACTCTAAGAATAACGCTAGTCCATCTGTAACCCTAAACCGAACACTTACAATAGCCCTGAACCTAACCCTAAAATAATCCTAATCCTAACCCTAGACCTAATCCTAACCCTACCCCTAACCCTGACCCTAAATAGAACACTAAGTCTAACCCTCAACATGGACCTAAACCTAATTCTTACCCTACACCTAACCCTAATCCTAAACCAAACCCTAACTCTGACTATAACCCTAATCGTAACAATTACCCTAAACCCTCACCTTAACTGGAAAACTAACCGTAACCCGCACCCTAAATCCTAACCGTATCCCACAACCCTAACCCTAATGCTATCCCTAAGCCTAACCCTAACATTAACCTGAAACCCCTGAGCCCTAATGATAAACCTAACCCTAACACAAACCCTAACCCTAACACCAAAGCCTAGCAAAAACCTTAACACTAACTCTCACCCTAACTCTAACACTAACCCGAAACCGAATCATGCACCTAACCCTAAGCCTAAACCAAACCTAACCATGACCAGAACCGCAAGGCCTAACCGGAACCCTCACCCAAACCCTAACCCTAAACTACACCTCTAACCCCTAACGCCTTATCATAACGGTAATCCTAACCCTAACCAACCCTAACCCTAAAACTAACCCTCACCCCAACCACAAAGCCTAACACAACCATGACCCTAACCCTAAACGTAACACTAAACTTAACCCTAACCTTAAATCTAACCCTAACCCTAAAACTGAACACAACCCCTGAACGTAACCCTAACCCTGAACATAACCTTAACACTAACCTGAAAACAAGCCCAAACCTTAGCCATAACCCTAACCCTCACCCTATCTTAAACTTCACCCTATCCCTAACCTAAAACTCACCCTGACTTTAACCCTAACCCTCCCCATAAACCTAACCCTCACCTTAACCTTGGCCCACCTGTAACCCGAAACCTAACCCTTACAATAACTCTGACCCTAATCCTCGCCCTAAACCTAATTCTAATTCTAACCCTGACCCTGACCCTAACCCTAACCTAACCTCAACCTTATCTTTAAGCCTACCATAAACTTAAACCTAACCCTAACCCTTAACCTTAACTCTAACCCTAACCCTAGCCCTAACCCTAACCTTAACGGTAACACTTACCCAGAACCCTCACCTTAACTGTAAATGTAACTCTAACTCTTACCCTAACCCTAAACTTAACCCTAATTATAACCTTAACCTAAACCTAACTGAAACAGTAACCCTTAACCCTAACTCTAATCCTAATCCTTAGCCTAAAACTAACCTTAACCCTAAACCTAACCCTAACCACTGACCCTAACTCTAACCCTAACCCTGAGCCGAACCCTCACCCTTAACCAGAATTTCACCCTAAAGCATAACGCTAAGCGTACCCTCACTTCATTCAAACCCGAACCCTAAGCAAAACTAACACTAACACTACACGTAACCCTAACCCTAAACCTAACCCTAACCCTGACTCTGACCTGAACCCAAACCCCTAACCCCAACCCTCTCGCTTCACATAAACTTCTCTGTAACCCTAGCCCTAAAACTAAACGTAACACTAAATCTCCCCTAACCCTGACCGTACCATAAACGTAACCCTAACTCTAAACTCAAAGCTAACCCTGACCCTAACCCTAACTCTAACCCTAATCCTAACCCTAAAACTTACCCTACACACTCAGCTTCAATGGAAACCTAGCACTAACCCTCATCTTACCATCTAAACCTAACCTCAACCCTTAACCTAACCCTATCTATAACCTTCACCTAGCCCTAAACCTAAACATGACTTAACCCTAACACTAACCCTAACCCTAAATCAAACCTAACCTTAACCCTGCACTTAATCCTAACCTAAGCTCTAACCCTAACCCCTAACGCTAACCCTAAGCTCAACCCTCACCCTTCAATTAAACTTTACCCCAGCTGTAGCCCTAACCCTAAGCCGAACCCTAAACCTGACCCTAACATTAACCCAAACACCTAACCCTAACCCTAAGCCTAATCCTAAACCTAACCCTAACCTTAACCCAAATGCCTAACCCTAACCCTAACCCTCATCCTTAACCTAAACTTCACCCTAAACCTAAGGCTAACCCTAACGCTGAAAGTACAGCTAAGCCTTAACTATCCCCTGACTCTAGCCCTGACCCTAAACCTAATGCTAACCCTAGCCCTAACAGTAACACCCTAAAACATCAGCTTAATGGAAACTTAACACTAACCCTCCCATGAACCCCTAACCCTAACCCTACCCCGCATCCTACACCTAACCCAGACCTAAACCGAACCCTTTCTCTAACCCTAAATTAACCCTAACCTTAACTCTACCCTAACCCTAACAACAACTCTGAACCTGACCATAACCATCATCCTAAACCCTAGCACTAACTCCAACTCTAAATCTAACCCTAAGCTAGCCCTACCCTTTACCGTAAACCTAGCCTTAACCCTAACCTTACCCCTACCCAAACCCTAACGCTATACCTAACCCGAACACTAACCTTAACCCTACTCTAACCTTAAGCCTAACCCTGACTATTAACTGAAACTTCACCCTAACCCTAAGCCTAACTCTAACTCTAACCCTAACCATAACAATTACCCTAAACCCTCGCCTTAACTGTAAACCTAACCCTAACCCTCACCCTAATCCTTAACCGTATCCCCAACCCTAAACCTGACGCTATCCCCAAACTTATCCCTAACCCTAACCCTAATACGAACAGTAACCCAAATCTAACCCTAACCCTAATATTAAACCTAAACTTAAATCTACCCTAACCATAAACCTAACCCTAACACCCTAAACCTAACGTCTAACACCGTCTATAATCCTAACCCTTACCATAACCCTCACCCTTAACCTAAACTTCACACTAACCCTAAACCTAACCTAACGCTGACCCTAGACATAACGCCTAACCCTCACCGAACCCTAAACCTATCCTTAACACTAACCTGCACACAAACCCAAACCCTAGCCCTCACCATAAAAATAACCCTCACCCTATCCTGAACTTCATCCAAACACTAACCATAACCTTAACCCTAAACCTAGACCTAACCCAAACCCTAACCTTAAACCTAACTCTAAGAATAACGCTAGTCCATCTGTAACCCTAAACCGAACACTTACAATAGCCCTGAACCTAACCCTAAAATAATCCTAATCCTAACCCTAGACCTAATCCTAACCCTACCCCTAACCCTGACCCTAAATAGAACACTAAGTCTAACCCTCAACATGGACCTAAACCTAATTCTTACCCTACACCTAACCCTAATCCTAAACCAAACCCTAACTCTGACTATAACCCTAATCGTAACAATTACCCTAAACCCTCACCTTAACTGGAAAACTAACCGTAACCCGCACCCTAAATCCTAACCGTATCCCACAACCCTAACCCTAATGCTATCCCTAACCCTAACCCTAACATTAACCTGAAACCCCTGAGCCCTAATGATAAACCTAACCCTAACACAAACCCTAACCCTAACACCAAAGCCTAGCAAAAACCTTAACACTAACTCTCACCCTAACTCTAACACTAACCCGAAACCGAATCATGCACCTAACCCTAAGCCTAAACCAAACCTAACCATGACCAGAACCGCAAGGCCTAACCGGAACCCTCACCCAAACCCTAACCCTAAACTACACCTCTAACCCCTAACGCCTTATCATAACGGTAATCCTAACCCTAACCAACCCTAACCCTAAAACTAACCCTCACCCCAACCACAAAGCCTAACACAACCATGACCCTAACCCTAAACGTAACACTAAACTTAACCCTAACCTTAAATCTAACCCTAACCCTAAAACTGAACACAACCCCTGAACGTAACCCTAACCCTGAACATAACCTTAACACTAACCTGAAAACAAGCCCAAACCTTAGCCATAACCCTAACCCTCACCCTATCTTAAACTTCACCCTATCCCTAACCTAAAACTCACCCTGACTTTAACCCTAACCCTCCCCATAAACCTAACCCTCACCTTAACCTTGGCCCACCTGTAACCCGAAACCTAACCCTTACAATAACTCTGACCCTAATCCTCGCCCTAAACCTAATTCTAATTCTAACCCTGACCCTGACCCTAACCCTAACCTAACCTCAACCCTATCTTTAAGCCTACCATAAACTTAAACCTAACCCTAACCCTTAACCTTAACTCTAACTCTAACCCTAGCCCTAACCCTAACCTTAACGGTAACACTTACCCAGAACCCTCACCTTAACTGTAAATGTAACTCTAACTCTTACCCTAACCCTAAACTTAACCCTAATTATAACCTTAACCTAAACCTAACTGAAACAGTAACCCTTAACCCTAACTCTAATCCTAATCCTTAGCCTAAAACTAACCTTAACCCTAAACCTAACCCTAACCACTGACCCTAACTCTAACCCTAACCCTGAGCCGAACCCTCACCCTTAACCAGAATTTCACCCTAAAGCATAACGCTAAGCGTACCCTCACTTCATTCAAACCCGAACCCTAAGCAAAACTAACACTAACACTACACGTAACCCTAACCCTAAACCTAACCCTAACCCTGACTCTGACCTGAACCCAAACCCCTAACCCCAACCCTCTCGCTTCACATAAACTTCTCTGTAACCCTAGCCCTAAAACTAAACGTAACACTAAATCTCCCCTAACCCTGACCGTACCATAAACGTAACCCTAACTCTAAACTCAAAGCTAACCCTGACCCTAACCCTAACTCTAACCCTAATCCTAACCCTAAAACTTACCCTACACACTCAGCTTCAATGGAAACCTAGCACTAACCCTCATCTTACCATCTAAACCTAACCTCAACCCTTAACCTAACCCTATCTATAACCTTCACCTAGCCCTAAACCTAAACATGACTTAACCCTAACACTAACCCTAACCCTAAATCTAAACCTAACCTTAACCCTGCACTTAATCCTAACCTAAGCTCTAACCCTAACCCCTAACGCTAACCCTAAGCTCAACCCTCACCCTTCAATTAAACTTTACCCCAGCTGTAGCCCTAACCCTAAGCCGAACCCTAAACCTGACCCTAACATTAACCCAAACACCTAACCCTAACCCTAAGCCTAATCCTAAACCTAACCCTAACCTTAACCCAAATGCCTAACCCTAACCCTAACCCTCATCCTTAACCTAAACTTCACCCTAAACCTAAGGCTAACCCTAACGCTGAAAGTACAGCTAAGCCTTAACTATCCCCTGACTCTAGCCCTGACCCTAAACCTAATGCTAACCCTAGCCCTAACAGTAACACCCTAAAACATCAGCTTAATGGAAACTTAACACTAACCCTCCCATGAACCCCTAACCCTAACCCTACCCCGCATCCTACACCTAACCCAGACCTAAACCGAACCCTTTCTCTAACCCTAAATTAACCCTAACCTTAACTCTACCCTAACCCTAACAACAACTCTGAACCTGACCATAACCATCATCCTAAACCCTAGCACTAACTCCAACTCTAAATCTAACCCTAAGCTAGCCCTACCCTTTACCGTAAACCTAGCCTTAACCCTAACCTTACCCCTACCCAAACCCTAACGCTATACCTAACCCGAACACTAACCTTAACCCTACTCTAACCTTAAGCCTAACCCTGACTATTAACTGAAACTTCACCCTAACCCTAAGCCTAACTCTAACTCTAACCCTAACCATAACAATTACCCTAAACCCTCGCCTTAACTGTAAACCTAACCCTAACCCTCACCCTAATCCTTAACCGTATCCCCAACCCTAAACCTGACGCTATCCCCAAACTTATCCCTAACCCTAACCCTAATACGAACAGTAACCCAAATCTAACCCTAACCCTAATATTAAACCTAAACTTAAATCTACCCTAACCATAAACCTAACCCTAACACCCTAAACCTAACGTCTAACACCGTCTATAATCCTAACCCTTACCATAACCCTCACCCTTAACCTAAACTTCACACTAACCCTAAACCTAACCTAACGCTGACCCTAGACATAACGCCTAACCCTCACCGAACCCTAAACCTATCCTTAACACTAACCTGCACACAAACCCAAACCCTAGCCCTCACCATAAAAATAACCCTCACCCTATCCTGAACTTCATCCAAACACTAACCATAACCTTAACCCTAAACCTAGACCTAACCCAAACCCTAACCTTAAACCTAACTCTAAGAATAACGCTAGTCCATCTGTAACCCTAAACCGAACACTTACAATAGCCCTGAACCTAACCCTAAAATAATCCTAATCCTAACCCTAGACCTAATCCTAACCCTACCCCTAACCCTGACCCTAAATAGAACACTAAGTCTAACCCTCAACATGGACCTAAACCTAATTCTTACCCTACACCTAACCCTAATCCTAAACCAAACCCTAACTCTGACTATAACCCTAATCGTAACAATTACCCTAAACCCTCACCTTAACTGGAAAACTAACCGTAACCCGCACCCTAAATCCTAACCGTATCCCACAACCCTAACCCTAATGCTATCCCTAAGCCTAACCCTAACATTAACCTGAAACCCCTGAGCCCTAATGATAAACCTAACCCTAACACAAACCCTAACCCTAACACCAAAGCCTAGCAAAAACCTTAACACTAACTCTCACCCTAACTCTAACACTAACCCGAAACCGAATCATGCACCTAACCCTAAGCCTAAACCAAACCTAACCATGACCAGAACCGCAAGGCCTAACCGGAACCCTCACCCAAACCCTAACCCTAAACTACACCTCTAACCCCTAACGCCTTATCATAACGGTAATCCTAACCCTAACCAACCCTAACCCTAAAACTAACCCTCACCCCAACCACAAAGCCTAACACAACCATGACCCTAACCCTAAACGTAACACTAAACTTAACCCTAACCTTAAATCTAACCCTAACCCTAAAACTGAACACAACCCCTGAACGTAACCCTAACCCTGAACATAACCTTAACACTAACCTGAAAACAAGCCCAAACCTTAGCCATAACCCTAACCCTCACCCTATCTTAAACTTCACCCTATCCCTAACCTAAAACTCACCCTGACTTTAACCCTAACCCTCCCCATAAACCTAACCCTCACCTTAACCTTGGCCCACCTGTAACCCGAAACCTAACCCTTACAATAACTCTGACCCTAATCCTCGCCCTAAACCTAATTCTAATTCTAACCCTGACCCTGACCCTAACCCTAACCTAACCTCAACCCTATCTTTAAGCCTACCATAAACTTAAACCTAACCCTAACCCTTAACCTTAACTCTAACTCTAACCCTAGCCCTAACCCTAACCTTAACGGTAACACTTACCCAGAACCCTCACCTTAACTGTAAATGTAACTCTAACTCTTACCCTAACCCTAAACTTAACCCTAATTATAACCTTAACCTAAACCTAACTGAAACAGTAACCCTTAACCCTAACTCTAATCCTAATCCTTAGCCTAAAACTAACCTTAACCCTAAACCTAACCCTAACCACTGACCCTAACTCTAACCCTAACCCTGAGCCGAACCCTCACCCTTAACCAGAATTTCACCCTAAAGCATAACGCTAAGCGTACCCTCACTTCATTCAAACCCGAACCCTAAGCAAAACTAACACTAACACTACACGTAACCCTAACCCTAAACCTAACCCTAACCCTGACTCTGACCTGAACCCAAACCCCTAACCCCAACCCTCTCGCTTCACATAAACTTCTCTGTAACCCTAGCCCTAAAACTAAACGTAACACTAAATCTCCCCTAACCCTGACCGTACCATAAACGTAACCCTAACTCTAAACTCAAAGCTAACCCTGACCCTAACCCTAACTCTAACCCTAATCCTAACCCTAAAACTTACCCTACACACTCAGCTTCAATGGAAACCTAGCACTAACCCTCATCTTACCATCTAAACCTAACCTCAACCCTTAACCTAACCCTATCTATAACCTTCACCTAGCCCTAAACCTAAACATGACTTAACCCTAACACTAACCCTAACCCTAAATCTAAACCTAACCTTAACCCTGCACTTAATCCTAACCTAAGCTCTAACCCTAACCCCTAACGCTAACCCTAAGCTCAACCCTCACCCTTCAATTAAACTTTACCCCAGCTGTAGCCCTAACCCTAAGCCGAACCCTAAACCTGACCCTAACATTAACCCAAACACCTAACCCTAACCCTAAGCCTAATCCTAAACCTAACCCTAACCTTAACCCAAATGCCTAACCCTAACCCTAACCCTCATCCTTAACCTAAACTTCACCCTAAACCTAAGGCTAACCCTAACGCTGAAAGTACAGCTAAGCCTTAACTATCCCCTGACTCTAGCCCTGACCCTAAACCTAATGCTAACCCTAGCCCTAACAGTAACACCCTAAAACATCAGCTTAATGGAAACTTAACACTAACCCTCCCATGAACCCCTAACCCTAACCCTACCCCGCATCCTACACCTAACCCAGACCTAAACCGAACCCTTTCTCTAACCCTAAATTAACCCTAACCTTAACTCTACCCTAACCCTAACAACAACTCTGAACCTGACCATAACCATCATCCTAAACCCTAGCACTAACTCCAACTCTAAATCTAACCCTAAGCTAGCCCTACCCTTTACCGTAAACCTAGCCTTAACCCTAACCTTACCCCTACCCAAACCCTAACGCTATACCTAACCCGAACACTAACCTTAACCCTACTCTAACCTTAAGCCTAACCCTGACTATTAACTGAAACTTCACCCTAACCCTAAGCCTAACTCTAACTCTAACCCTAACCATAACAATTACCCTAAACCCTCGCCTTAACTGTAAACCTAACCCTAACCCTCACCCTAATCCTTAACCGTATCCCCAACCCTAAACCTGACGCTATCCCCAAACTTATCCCTAACCCTAACCCTAATACGAACAGTAACCCAAATCTAACCCTAACCCTAATATTAAACCTAAACTTAAATCTACCCTAACCATAAACCTAACCCTAACACCCTAAACTTTACGTCTAACACCGTCTATAATCCTAACCCTTACCATAACCCTCACCCTTAACCTAAACTTCACACTAACCCTAAACCTAACCTAACGCTGACCCTAGACATAACGCCTAACCCTCACCGAACCCTAAACCTATCCTTAACACTAACCTGCACACAAACCCAAACCCTAGCCCTCACCATAAAAATAACCCTCACCCTATCCTGAACTTCATCCAAACACTAACCATAACCTTAACCCTAAACCTAGACCTAACCCAAACCCTAACCTTAAACCTAACTCTAAGAATAACGCTAGTCCATCTGTAACCCTAAACCGAACACTTACAATAGCCCTGAACCTAACCCTAAAATAATCCTAATCCTAACCCTAGACCTAATCCTAACCCTACCCCTAACCCTGACCCTAAATAGAACACTAAGTCTAACCCTCAACATGGACCTAAACCTAATTCTTACCCTACACCTAACCCTAATCCTAAACCAAACCCTAACTCTGACTATAACCCTAATCGTAACAATTACCCTAAACCCTCACCTTAACTGGAAAACTAACCGTAACCCGCACCCTAAATCCTAACCGTATCCCACAACCCTAACCCTAATGCTATCCCTAACCCTAACTCTAACATTAACCTGAAACCCCTGAGCCCTAATGATAAACCTAACCCTAACACAAACCCTAACCCTAACACCAAAGCCTAGCAAAAACCTTAACACTAACTCTCACCCTAACTCTAACACTAACCCGAAACCGAATCATGCACCTAACCCTAAGCCTAAACCAAACCTAACCATGACCAGCACCGCAAGGCCTAACCGGAACCCTCACCCAAACCCTAACCCTAAACTACACCTCTAACCCCTAACGCCTTATCATAACGGTAATCCTAACCCTAACCAACCCTAACCCTAAAACTAACCCTCACCCCAACCACAAAGCCTAACACAACCATGACCCTAACCCTAAACGTAACACTAAACTTAACCCTAACCTTAAATCTAACCCTAACCCTAAAACTGAACACAACCCCTGAACGTAACCCTAACCCTGAACATAACCTTAACACTAACCTGAAAACAAGCCCAAACCTTAGCCATAACCCTAACCCTCACCCTATCTTAAACTTCACCCTATCCCTAACCTAAAACTCACCCTGACTTTAACCCTAACCCTCCCCATAAACCTAACCCTCACCTTAACCTTGGCCCACCTGTAACCCGAAACCTAACCCTTACAATAACTCTGACCCTAATCCTCGCCCTAAACCTAATTCTAATTCTAACCCTGACCCTGACCCTAACCCTAACCTAACCTCAACCCTATCTTTAAGCCTACCATAAACTTAAACCTAACCCTAACCCTTAACCTTAACTCTAACCCTAACCCTAGCCCTAACCCTAACCTTAACGGTAACACTTACCCAGAACCCTCACCTTAACTGTAAATGTAACTCTAACTCTTACCCTAACCCTAAACTTAACCCTAATTATAACCTTAACCTAAACCTAACTGAAACAGTAACCCTTAACCCTAACTCGAATCCTAATCCTTAGCCTAAAACTAACCTTAACCCTAAACCTAACCCTAACCACTGACCCTAACTCTAACCCTAACCCTGAGCCGAACCCTCACCCTTAACCAGAATTTCACCCTAAAGCATAACGCTAAGCGTACCCTCACTTCATTCAAACCCGAACCCTAAGCAAAACTAACACTAACACTACACGTAACCCTAACCCTAAACCTAACCCTAACCCTGACTCTGACCTGAACCCAAACCCCTAACCCCAACCCTCTCGCTTCACATAAACTTCTCTGTAACCCTAGCCCTAAAACTAAACGTAACACTACATCTCCCCTAACCCTGACCGTACCATAAACGTAACCCTAACTCTAAACTCAAAACTAACCCTGACCCTAACCCTAACTCTAACCCTAATCCTAACCCTAAAACTTACCCTACACACTCAGCTTCAATGGAAACCTAGCACTAACCCTCATCTTACCGTCTAAACCTAACCTCAACCCTTAACCTAACCCTATCTATAACCTTCACCTAGCCCTAAACCTAAACATGACTTAACCCTAACACTAACCCTAACCCTAAATCTAAACCTAACCTTAACCCTACACTTAATCCTAACCTAAGCTCTAACCCTAACCCCTAACGCTAACCCTAAGCTCAACCCTCACCCTTCAATTAAACTTTACCCCAGCTGTAGCCCTAACCCTAAGCCGAACCCTAAACCTGACCCTAACATTAACCCAAACACCTAACCCTAACCCTAAGCCTAATCCTAAACCTAACCCTAACCTTAACCCAAATGCCTAACCCTAACCCTAACCCTCATCCTTAACCTAAACTTCACCCTAAACCTAAGGCTAACCCTAACGCTGAAAGTACAGCTAAGCCTTAACTATCCCCTGACTCTAGCCCTGACCCTAAACCTAATGCTAACCCTAGCCCTAACAGTAACACCCTAAAACATCAGCTTAATGGAAACTTAACACTAACCCTCCCATGAACCCCTAACCCTAACCCTACCCCGCATCCTACACCTAACCCAGACCTAAACCTAACCCTTTCTCTAACCCTAAATTAACCCTAACCTTAACTCTACCCTAACCCTAACAACAACTCTGAACCTGACCATAACCATCATCCTAAACCCTAGCACTAACTCCAACTCTAAATCTAACCCTAAGCTAGCCCTACCCTTTACCGTAAACCTAGCCTTAACCCTAACCTTACCCCTACCCAAACCCTAACGCTATACCTAACCCGAACACTAACCTTAACCCTACTCTAACCTTAAGCCTAACCCTGACTATTAACTGAAACTTCACCCTAACCCTAAGCCTAACTCTAACTCTAACCCTAACCATAACAATGACCCTAAACTCTCGCCTTAACTGTAAACCTAACCCTAACCCTCACCCTAATCCTTAACCGTATCCCCAACCCTAAACCTGACGCTATCCCCAAACTTATCCCTAACCCTAACCCTAATACGAACAGTAACCCAAATCTAACCCTAACCCTAATATTAAACCTAAACTTAAATCTACCCTAACCATAAACCTAACCCTAACACCCTAAACCTAACGTCTAACACCGTCTATAATCCTAACCCTTACCATAACCCTCACCCTTAACCTAAACTTCACACTAAACCTAAACCTAACCTAACGCTGACCCTAGACATAACGCCTAACCCTCACCGAACCCTAAACCTATCCTTAACACTAACCTGCACACAAACCCAAACCCTAGCCCTCACCATAAAAATAACCCTCACCCTATCCTGAACTTCATCCAAACACTAACCATAACCTTAACCCTAAACCTAGACCTAACCCAAACCCTAACCTTAAACCTAACTCTAAGAATAACGCTAGTCCATCTGTAACCCTAAACCGAACACTTACAATAGCCCTGAACCTAACCCTAAAATAATCCTAATCCTAACCCTAGACCTAATCCTAACCCTACCCCTAACCCTGACCCTAAATAGAACACTAAGTCTAACCCTCAACATGGACCTAAACCTAATTCTTACCCTACACCTAACCCTAATCCTAAACCAAACCCTAACTCTGACTATAACCCTAATCGTAACAATTACCCTAAACCCTCACCTTAACTGGAAAACTAACCGTAACCCGCACCCTAAATCCTAACCGTATCCCACAACCCTAACCCTAATGCTATCCCTAAGCCTAACCCTAACATTAACCTGAAACCCCTGAGCCCTAATGATAAACCTAACCCTAACACAAACCCTAACCCTAACACCAAAGCCTAGCAAAAACCTTAACACTAACTCTCACCCTAACTCTAACACTAACCCGAAACCGAATCATGCACCTAACCCTAAGCCTAAACCAAACCTAACCATGACCAGAACCGCAAGGCCTAACCGGAACCCTCACCCAAACCCTAACCCTAAACTACACCTCTAACCCCTAACGCCTTATCATAACGGTAATCCTAACCCTAACCAACCCTAACCCTAAAACTAACCCTCACCCCAACCACAAAGCCTAACACAACCATGACCCTAACCCTAAACGTAACACTAAACTTAACCCTAACCTTAAATCTAACCCTAACCCTAAAACTGAACACAACCCCTGAACGTAACCCTAACCCTGAACATAACCTTAACACTAACCTGAAAACAAGCCCAAACCTTAGCCATAACCCTAACCCTCACCCTATCTTAAACTTCACCCTATCCCTAACCTAAAACTCACCCTGACTTTAACCCTAACCCTCCCCAGAAACCTAACCCTCACCTTAACCTTGGCCCACCTGTAACCCGAAACCTAACCCTTACAATAACTCTGACCCTAATCCTCGCCCTAAACCTAATTCTAATTCTAACCCTGACCCTGACCCTAACCCTAACCTAACCTCAACCCTATCTTTAAGCCTACCATAAACTTAAACCTAACCCTAACCCTTAACCTTAACTCTAACCCTAACCCTAGCCCTAACCCTAACCTTAACGGTAACACTTACCCAGAACCCTCACCTTAACTGTAAATGTAACTCTAACTCTTACCCTAACCCTAAACTTAACCCTAATTATAACCTTAACCTAAACCTAACTGAAACAGTAACCCTTAACCCTAACTCTAATCCTAATCCTTAGCCTAAAACTAACCTTAACCCTAAACCTAACCCTAACCACTGACCCTAACTCTAACCCTAACCCTGAGCCGAACCCTCACCCTTAACCAGAATTTCACCCTAAAGCATAACGCTAAGCGTACCCTCACTTCATTCAAACCCGAACCCTAAGCAAAACTAACACTAACACTACACGTAACCCTAACCCTAAACCTAACCCTAACCCTGACTCTGACCTGAACCCAAACCCCTAACCCCAACCCTCTCGCTTCACATAAACTTCTCTGTAACCCTAGCCCTAAAACTAAACGTAACACTAAATCTCCCCTAACCCTGACCGTACCATAAACGTAACCCTAACTCTAAACTCAAAGCTAACCCTGACCCTAACCCTAACTCTAACCCTAATCCTAACCCTAAAACTTACCCTACACACTCAGCTTCAATGGAAACCTAGCACTAACCCTCATCTTACCATCTAAACCTAACCTCAACCCTTAACCTAACCCTATCTATAACCTTCACCTAGCCCTAAACCTAAACATGACTTAACCCTAACACTAACCCTAACCCTAAATCTAAACCTAACCTTAACCCTGCACTTAATCCTAACCTAAGCTCTAACCCTAACCCCTAACGCTAACCCTAAGCTCAACCCTCACCCTTCAATTAAACTTTACCCCAGCTGTAGCCCTAACCCTAAGCCGAACCCTAAACCTGACCCTAACATTAACCCAAACACCTAACCCTAACCCTAAGCCTAATCCTAAACCTAACCCTAACCTTAACCCAAATGCCTAACCCTAACCCTAACCCTCATCCTTAACCTAAACTTCACCCTAAACCTAAGGCTAACCCTAACGCTGAAAGTACAGCTAAGCCTTAACTATCCCCTGACTCTAGCCCTGACCCTAAACCTAATGCTAACCCTAGCCCTAACAGTAACACCCTAAAACATCAGCTTAATGTAAACTTAACACTAACCCTCCCATGAACCCCTAACCCTAACCCTACCCCGCATCCTACACCTAACCCAGACCTAAACCGAACCCTTTCTCTAACCCTAAATTAACCCTAACCTTAACTCTACCCTAACCCTAACAACAACTCTGAACCTGACCATAACCATCATCCTAAACCCTAGCACTAACTCCAACTCTAAATCTAACCCTAAGCTAGCCCTACCCTTTACCGTAAACCTAGCCTTAACCCTAACCTTACCCCTACCCAAACCCTAACGCTATACCTAACCCGAACACTAACCTTAACCCTACTCTAACCTTAAGCCTAACCCTGACTATTAACTGAAACTTCACCCTAACCCTAAGCCTAACTCTAACTCTAACCCTAACCATAACAATTACCCTAAACCCTCGCCTTAACTGTAAACCTAACCCTAACCCTCACCCTAATCCTTAACCGTATCCCCAACCCTAAACCTGACGCTATCCCCAAACTTATCCCTAACCCTAACCCTAATACGAACAGTAACCCAAATCTAACCCTAACCCTAATATTAAACCTAAACTTAAATCTACCCTAACCATAAACCTAACCCTAACACCCTAAACCTAACGTCTAACACCGTCTATAATCCTAACCCTTACCATAACCCTCACCCTTAACCTAAACTTCACACTAACCCTAAACCTAACCTAACGCTGACCCTAGACATAACGCCTAACCCTCACCGAACCCTAAACCTATCCTTAACACTAACCTGCACACAAACCCAAACCCTAGCCCTCACCATAAAAATAACCCTCACCCTATCCTGAACTTCATCCAAACACTAACCATAACCTTAACCCTAAACCTAGACCTAACCCAAACCCTAACCTTAAACCTAACTCTAAGAATAACGCTAGTCCATCTGTAACCCTAAACCGAACACTTACAATAGCCCTGAACCTAACCCTAAAATAATCCTAATCCTAACCCTAGACCTAATCCTAACCCTACCCCTAACCCTGACCCTAAATAGAACACTAAGTCTAACCCTCAACATGGACCTAAACCTAATTCTTACCCTACACCTAACCCTAATCCTAAACCAAACCCTAACTCTGACTATAACCCTAATCGTAACAATTACCCTAAACCCTCACCTTAACTGGAAAACTAACCGTAACCCGCACCCTAAATCCTAACCGTATCCCACAACCCTAACCCTAATGCTATCCCTAACCCTAACTCTAACATTAACCTGAAACCCCTGAGCCCTAATGATAAACCTAACCCTAACACAAACCCTAACCCTAACACCAAAGCCTAGCAAAAACCTTAACACTAACTCTCACCCTAACTCTAACACTAACCCGAAACCGAATCATGCACCTAACCCTAAGCCTAAACCAAACCTAACCATGACCAGAACCGCAAGGCCTAACCGGAACCCTCACCCAAACCCTAACCCTAAACTACACCTCTAACCCCTAACGCCTTATCATAACGGTAATCCTAACCCTAACCAACCCTAACCCTAAAACTAACCCTCACCCCAACCACAAAGCCTAACACAACCATGACCCTAACCCTAAACGTAACACTAAACTTAACCCTAACCTTAAATCTAACCCTAACCCTAAAACTGAACACAACCCCTGAACGTAACCCTAACCCTGAACATAACCTTAACACTAACCTGAAAACAAGCCCAAACCTTAGCCATAACCCTAACCCTCACCCTATCTTAAACTTCACCCTATCCCTAACCTAAAACTCACCCTGACTTTAACCCTAACCCTCCCCATAAACCTAACCCTCACCTTAACCTTGGCCCACCTGTAACCCGAAACCTAACCCTTACAATAACTCTGACCCTAATCCTCGCCCTAAACCTAATTCTAATTCTAACCCTGACCCTGACCCTAACCCTAACCTAACCTCAACCCTATCTTTAAGCCTACCATAAACTTAAACCTAACCCTAACCCTTAACCTTAACTCTAACCCTAACCCTAGCCCTAACCCTAACCTTAACGGTAACACTTACCCAGAACCCTCACCTTAACTGTAAATGTAACTCTAACTCTTACCCTAACCCTAAACTTAACCCTAATTATAACCTTAACCTAAACCTAACTGAAACAGTAACCCTTAACCCTAACTCGAATCCTAATCCTTAGCCTAAAACTAACCTTAACCCTAAACCTAACCCTAACCACTGACCCTAACTCTAACCCTAACCCTGAGCCGAACCCTCACCCTTAACCAGAATTTCACCCTAAAGCATAACGCTAAGCGTACCCTCACTTCATTCAAACCCGAACCCTAAGCAAAACTAACACTAACACTACACGTAACCCTAACCCTAAACCTAACCCTAACCCTGACTCTGACCTGAACCCAAACCCCTAACCCCAACCCTCTCGCTTCACATAAACTTCTCTGTAACCCTAGCCCTAAAACTAAACGTAACACTACATCTCCCCTAACCCTGACCGTACCATAAACGTAACCCTAACTCTAAACTCAAAACTAACCCTGACCCTAACCCTAACTCTAACCCTAATCCTAACCCTAAAACTTACCCTACACACTCAGCTTCAATGGAAACCTAGCACTAACCCTCATCTTACCGTCTAAACCTAACCTCAACCCTTAACCTAACCCTATCTATAACCTTCACCTAGCCCTAAACCTAAACATGACTTAACCCTAACACTAACCCTAACCCTAAATCTAAACCTAACCTTAACCCTACACTTAATCCTAACCTAAGCTCTAACCCTAACCCCTAACGCTAACCCTAAGCTCAACCCTCACCCTTCAATTAAACTTTACCCCAGCTGTAGCCCTAACCCTAAGCCGAACCCTAAACCTGACCCTAACATTAACCCAAACACCTAACCCTAACCCTAAGCCTAATCCTAAACCTAACCCTAACCTTAACCCAAATGCCTAACCCTAACCCTAACCCTCATCCTTAACCTAAACTTCACCCTAAACCTAAGGCTAACCCTAACGCTGAAAGTACAGCTAAGCCTTAACTATCCCCTGACTCTAGCCCTGACCCTAAACCTAATGCTAACCCTAGCCCTAACAGTAACACCCTAAAACATCAGCTTAATGGAAACTTAACACTAACCCTCCCATGAACCCCTAACCCTAACCCTACCCCGCATCCTACACCTAACCCAGACCTAAACCTAACCCTTTCTCTAACCCTAAATTAACCCTAACCTTAACTCTACCCTAACCCTAACAACAACTCTGAACCTGACCATAACCATCATCCTAAACCCTAGCACTAACTCCAACTCTAAATCTAACCCTAAGCTAGCCCTACCCTTTACCGTAAACCTAGCCTTAACCCTAACCTTACCCCTACCCAAACCCTAACGCTATACCTAACCCGAACACTAACCTTAACCCTACTCTAACCTTAAGCCTAACCCTGACTATTAACTGAAACTTCACCCTAACCCTAAGCCTAACTCTAACTCTAACCCTAACCATAACAATGACCCTAAACTCTCGCCTTAACTGTAAACCTAACCCTAACCCTCACCCTAATCCTTAACCGTATCCCCAACCCTAAACCTGACGCTATCCCCAAACTTATCCCTAACCCTAACCCTAATACGAACAGTAACCCAAATCTAACCCTAACCCTAATATTAAACCTAAACTTAAATCTACCCTAACCATAAACCTAACCCTAACACCCTAAACCTAACGTCTAACACCGTCTATAATCCTAACCCTTACCATAACCCTCACCCTTAACCTAAACTTCACACTAAACCTAAACCTAACCTAACGCTGACCCTAGACATAACGCCTAACCCTCACCGAACCCTAAACCTATCCTTAACACTAACCTGCACACAAACCCAAACCCTAGCCCTCACCATAAAAATAACCCTCACCCTATCCTGAACTTCATCCAAACACTAACCATAACCTTAACCCTAAACCTAGACCTAACCCAAACCCTAACCTTAAACCTAACTCTAAGAATAACGCTAGTCCATCTGTAACCCTAAACCGAACACTTACAATAGCCCTGAACCTAACCCTAAAATAATCCTAATCCTAACCCTAGACCTAATCCTAACCCTACCCCTAACCCTGACCCTAAATAGAACACTAAGTCTAACCCTCAACATGGACCTAAACCTAATTCTTACCCTACACCTAACCCTAATCCTAAACCAAACCCTAACTCTGACTATAACCCTAATCGTAACAATTACCCTAAACCCTCACCTTAACTGGAAAACTAACCGTAACCCGCACCCTAAATCCTAACCGTATCCCACAACCCTAACCCTAATGCTATCCCTAAGCCTAACCCTAACATTAACCTGAAACCCCTGAGCCCTAATGATAAACCTAACCCTAACACAAACCCTAACCCTAACACCAAAGCCTAGCAAAAACCTTAACACTAACTCTCACCCTAACTCTAACACTAACCCGAAACCGAATCATGCACCTAACCCTAAGCCTAAACCAAACCTAACCATGACCAGAACCGCAAGGCCTAACCGGAACCCTCACCCAAACCCTAACCCTAAACTACACCTCTAACCCCTAACGCCTTATCATAACGGTAATCCTAACCCTAACCAACCCTAACCCTAAAACTAACCCTCACCCCAACCACAAAGCCTAACACAACCATGACCCTAACCCTAAACGTAACACTAAACTTAACCCTAACCTTAAATCTAACCCTAACCCTAAAACTGAACACAACCCCTGAACGTAACCCTAACCCTGAACATAACCTTAACACTAACCTGAAAACAAGCCCAAACCTTAGCCATAACCCTAACCCTCACCCTATCTTAAACTTCACCCTATCCCTAACCTAAAACTCACCCTGACTTTAACCCTAACCCTCCCCAGAAACCTAACCCTCACCTTAACCTTGGCCCACCTGTAACCCGAAACCTAACCCTTACAATAACTCTGACCCTAATCCTCGCCCTAAACCTAATTCTAATTCTAACCCTGACCCTGACCCTAACCCTAACCTAACCTCAACCCTATCTTTAAGCCTACCATAAACTTAAACCTAACCCTAACCCTTAACCTTAACTCTAACCCTAACCCTAGCCCTAACCCTAACCTTAACGGTAACACTTACCCAGAACCCTCACCTTAACTGTAAATGTAACTCTAACTCTTACCCTAACCCTAAACTTAACCCTAATTATAACCTTAACCTAAACCTAACTGAAACAGTAACCCTTAACCCTAACTCTAATCCTAATCCTTAGCCTAAAACTAACCTTAACCCTAAACCTAACCCTAACCACTGACCCTAACTCTAACCCTAACCCTGAGCCGAACCCTCACCCTTAACCAGAATTTCACCCTAAAGCATAACGCTAAGCGTACCCTCACTTCATTCAAACCCGAACCCTAAGCAAAACTAACACTAACACTACACGTAACCCTAACCCTAAACCTAACCCTAACCCTGACTCTGACCTGAACCCAAACCCCTAACCCCAACCCTCTCGCTTCACATAAACTTCTCTGTAACCCTAGCCCTAAAACTAAACGTAACACTAAATCTCCCCTAACCCTGACCGTACCATAAACGTAACCCTAACTCTAAACTCAAAGCTAACCCTGACCCTAACCCTAACTCTAACCCTAATCCTAACCCTAAAACTTACCCTACACACTCAGCTTCAATGGAAACCTAGCACTAACCCTCATCTTACCATCTAAACCTAACCTCAACCCTTAACCTAACCCTATCTATAACCTTCACCTAGCCCTAAACCTAAACATGACTTAACCCTAACACTAACCCTAACCCTAAATCTAAACCTAACCTTAACCCTGCACTTAATCCTAACCTAAGCTCTAACCCTAACCCCTAACGCTAACCCTAAGCTCAACCCTCACCCTTCAATTAAACTTTACCCCAGCTGTAGCCCTAACCCTAAGCCGAACCCTAAACCTGACCCTAACATTAACCCAAACACCTAACCCTAACCCTAAGCCTAATCCTAAACCTAACCCTAACCTTAACCCAAATGCCTAACCCTAACCCTAACCCTCATCCTTAACCTAAACTTCACCCTAAACCTAAGGCTAACCCTAACGCTGAAAGTACAGCTAAGCCTTAACTATCCCCTGACTCTAGCCCTGACCCTAAACCTAATGCTAACCCTAGCCCTAACAGTAACACCCTAAAACATCAGCTTAATGGAAACTTAACACTAACCCTCCCATGAACCCCTAACCCTAACCCTACCCCGCATCCTACACCTAACCCAGACCTAAACCGAACCCTTTCTCTAACCCTAAATTAACCCTAACCTTAACTCTACCCTAACCCTAACAACAACTCTGAACCTGACCATAACCATCATCCTAAACCCTAGCACTAACTCCAACTCTAAATCTAACCCTAAGCTAGCCCTACCCTTTACCGTAAACCTAGCCTTAACCCTAACCTTACCCCTACCCAAACCCTAACGCTATACCTAACCCGAACACTAACCTTAACCCTACTCTAACCTTAAGCCTAACCCTGACTATTAACTGAAACTTCACCCTAACCCTAAGCCTAACTCTAACTCTAACCCTAACCATAACAATTACCCTAAACCCTCGCCTTAACTGTAAACCTAACCCTAACCCTCACCCTAATCCTTAACCGTATCCCCAACCCTAAACCTGACGCTATCCCCAAACTTATCCCTAACCCTAACCCTAATACGAACAGTAACCCAAATCTAACCCTAACCCTAATATTAAACCTAAACTTAAATCTACCCTAACCATAAACCTAACCCTAACACCCTAAACCTAACGTCTAACACCGTCTATAATCCTAACCCTTACCATAACCCTCACCCTTAACCTAAACTTCACACTAACCCTAAACCTAACCTAACGCTGACCCTAGACATAACGCCTAACCCTCACCGAACCCTAAACCTATCCTTAACACTAACCTGCACACAAACCCAAACCCTAGCCCTCACCATAAAAATAACCCTCACCCTATCCTGAACTTCATCCAAACACTAACCATAACCTTAACCCTAAACCTAGACCTAACCCAAACCCTAACCTTAAACCTAACTCTAAGAATAACGCTAGTCCATCTGTAACCCTAAACCGAACACTTACAATAGCCCTGAACCTAACCCTAAAATAATCCTAATCCTAACCCTAGACCTAATCCTAACCCTACCCCTAACCCTGACCCTAAATAGAACACTAAGTCTAACCCTCAACATGGACCTAAACCTAATTCTTACCCTACACCTAACCCTAATCCTAAACCAAACCCTAACTCTGACTATAACCCTAATCGTAACAATTACCCTAAACCCTCACCTTAACTGGAAAACTAACCGTAACCCGCACCCTAAATCCTAACCGTATCCCACAACCCTAACCCTAATGCTATCCCTAACCCTAACCCTAACATTAACCTGAAACCCCTGAGCCCTAATGATAAACCTAACCCTAACACAAACCCTAACCCTAACACCAAAGCCTAGCAAAAACCTTAACACTAACTCTCACCCTAACTCTAACACTAACCCGAAACCGAATCATGCACCTAACCCTAAGCCTAAACCAAACCTAACCATGACCAGAACCGCAAGGCCTAACCGGAACCCTCACCCAAACCCTAACCCTAAACTACACCTCTAACCCCTAACGCCTTATCATAACGGTAATCCTAACCCTAACCAACCCTAACCCTAAAACTAACCCTCACCCCAACCACAAAGCCTAACACAACCATGACCCTAACCCTAAACGTAACACTAAACTTAACCCTAACCTTAAATCTAACCCTAACCCTAAAACTGAACACAACCCCTGAACGTAACCCTAACCCTGAACATAACCTTAACACTAACCTGAAAACAAGCCCAAACCTTAGCCATAACCCTAACCCTCACCCTATCTTAAACTTCACCCTATCTCTAACCTAAAACTCACCCTGACTTTAACCCTAACCCTCCCCATAAACCTAACCCTCACCTTAACCTTGGCCCACCTGTAACCCGAAACCTAACCCTTACAATAACTCTGACCCTAATCCTCGCCCTAAACCTAATTCTAATTCTAACCCTGACCCTAACCCTAACCTAACCTCAACCCTATCTTTAAGCCTACCATAAACTTAAACCTAACCCTAACCCTTAACCTTAACTCTAACCCTAACCCTAGCCCTAACCCTAACCTGAACGGTAACACTTACCCAGAACCCTCACCTTAACTGTAAATGTAACTCTAACTCTTACCCTAACCCTAAACTTAACCCTAATTATAACCTTAACCTAAACCTAACTGAAACAGTAACCCTTAACCCTAACTCTAATCCTAATCCTTAGCCTAAAACTAACCTTAACCCTAAACCTAACCCTAACCACTGACCCTAACTCTAACCCTAACCCTGAGCCGAACCCTCACCCTTAACCAGAATTTCACCCTAAAGCATAACGCTAAGCGTACCCTCACTTCATTCAAACCCGAACCCTAAGCAAAACTAACACTAACACTACACGTAACCCTAACCCTAAACCTAACCCTAAGCCTGACTCTGACCTGAACCCAAACCCCTAACCCCAACCCTCTCGCTTCACATAAACTTCTCTGTAACCCTAGCCCTAAAACTAAACGTAACACTAAATCTCCCCTAACCCTGACCGTACCATAAACGTAACCCTAACTCTAAACTCAAAGCTAACCCTGACCCTAACCCTAACTCTAACCCTAATCCTAACCCTAAAACTTACCCTACACACTCAGCTTCAATGGAAACCTAGCACTAACCCTCATCTTACAATCTAAACCTAACCTCAACCCTTAACCTAACCCTATCTATAACCTTCACCTAGCCCTAAACCTAAACATGACTTAACCCTAACACTAACCCTAACCCTAAATCTAAACCTAACCTTAACCCTACACTTAATCCTAACCTAAGCTCTAACCCTAACCCCTAACGCTAACCCTAAGCTCAACCCTCACCCTTCAATTAAACTTTACCCCAGCTGTAGCCCTAACCCTAAGCCGAACCCTAAACCTGACCCTAACATTAACCCAAACACCTAACCCTAACCCTAAGCCTAATCCTAAACCTAACCCTAACCTTAACCCAAATGCCTAACCCTAACCCTAACCCTCATCCTTAACCTAAACTTCACCCTAAACCTAAGGCTAACCCTAACGCTGAAAGTACAGCTAAGCCTTAACTATCCCCTGACTCTAGCCCTGACCCTAAACCTAATGCTAACCCTAGCCCTAACAGTAACACCCTAAAACATCAGCTTAATGGAAACTTAACACTAACCCTCCCATGAACCCCTAACCCTAACCCTACCCCGCATCCTACACCTAACCCAGACCTAAACCTAACCCTTTCTCTAACCCTAAATTAACCCTAACCTTAACTCTACCCTAACCCTAACAACAACTCTGAACCTGACCATAACCATCATCCTAAACCCTAGCACTAACTCCAACTCTAAATCTAACCCTAAGCTAGCCCTACCCTTTACCGTAAACCTAGCCTTAACCCTAACCTTACCCCTACCCAAACCCTAACGCTATACCTAACCCGAACACTAACCTTAACCCTACTCTAACCTTAAGCCTAACCCTGACTATTAACTGAAACTTCACCCTAACCCTAAGCCTAACTCTAACTCTAACCCTAACCATAACAATTACCCTAAACTCTCGCCTTAACTGTAAACCTAACCCTAACCCTCACCCTAATCCTTAACCGTATCCCCAACCCTAAACCTGACGCTATCCCCAAACTTATCCCTAACCCTAACCCTAATACGAACAGTAACCCAAATCTAACCCTAACCCTAATATTAAACCTAAACTTAAATCTACCCTAACCATAAACCTAACCCTAACACCCTAAACCTAACGTCTAACACCGTCTATAATCCTAACCCTTACCATAACCCTCACCCTTAACCTAAACTTCACACTAACCCTAAACCTAACCTAACGCTGACCCTAGACATAACGCCTAACCCTCACCGAACCCTAAACCTATCCTTAACACTAACCTGCACACAAACCCAAACCCTAGCCCTCACCAGAAAAATAACCCTCACCCTATCCTGAACTTCATCCAAACACTAACCATAACCTTAACCCTAAACCTAGACCTAACCCAAACCCTAACCTTAAACCTAACTCTAAGAATAACGCTAGTCCATCTGTAACCCTAAACCGAACACTTACAATAGCCCTGAACCTAACCCTAAAATAATCCTAATCCTAACCCTAGACCTAATCCTAACCCTACCCCTAACCCTGACCCTAAATAGAACACTAAGTCTAACCCTCAACATGGACCTAAACCTAATTCTTACCCTACACCTAACCCTAATCCTAAACCAAACCCTAACTCTGACTATAACCCTAATCGTAACAATTACCCTAAACCCTCACCTTAACTGGAAAACTAACCGTAACCCGCACCCTAAATCCTAACCGTATCCCACAACCCTAACCCTAATGCTATCCCTAACCCTAACCCTAACCCTAACATTAACCTGAAACCCCTGAGCCCTAATGATAAACCTAACCCTAACACAAACCCTAACCCTAACACCAAAGCCTAGCAAAAACCTTAACACTAACTCTCACCCTAACTCTAACACTAACCCGAAACCGAATCATGCACCTAACCCTAAGCCTAAACCAAACCTAACCATGACCAGAACCGCAAGGCCTAACCGGAACCCTCACCCAAACCCTAACCCTAAACTACACCTCTAACCCCTAACGCCTTATCATAACGGTAATCCTAACCCTAACCAACCCTAACCCTAAAACTAACCCTCACCCCAACCACAAAGCCTAACACAACCATGACCCTAACCCTAAACGTAACACTAAACTTAACCCTAACCTTAAATCTAACCCTAACCCTAAAACTGAACACAACCCCTGAACGTAACCCTAACCCTGAACATAACCTTAACACTAACCTGAAAACAAGCCCAAACCTTAGCCATAACCCTAACCCTCACCCTATCTTAATCTTCACCCTATCCCTAACCTAAAACTCACCCTGACTTTAACCCTAACCCTCCCCATAAACCTAACCCTCACCTTAACCTTGGCCCACCTGTAACCTGAAACCTAACCCTTACAATAACTCTGACCCTAATCCTCGCCCTAAACCTAATTCTAATTCTAACCCTGACCCTAACCCTAACCTAACCTCAACCTTATCTTTAAGCCTACCATAAACTTAAACCTAACCCTAACCCTTAACCTTAACTCTAACCCTAACCCTAGCCCTAACCCTAACCTGAACGGTAACACTTACCCAGAACCCTCACCTTAACTGTAAATGTAACTCTAACTCTTACCCTAACCCTAAACTTAACCCTAATTATAACCTTAACCTAAACCTAACTGAAACAGTAACCCTTAACCCTAACTCTAATCCTAATCCTTAGCCTAAAACTAACCTTAACCCTAAACCTAACCCTAACCACTGACCCTAACTCTAACCCTAACCCTGAGCCGAACCCTCACCCTTAACCAGAATTTCACCCTAAAGCATAACGCTAAGCGTACCCTCACTTCATTCAAACCCGAACCCTAAGCAAAACTAACACTAACACTACACGTAACCCTAACCCTAAACCTAACCCTAACCCTGACTCTGACCTGAACCCAAACCCCTAACCCCAACCCTCTCGCTTCACATAAACTTCTCTGTAACCCTAGCCCTAAAACTAAACGTAACACTAAATCTCCCCTAACCCTGACCGTACCATAAACGTAACCCTAACTCTAAACTCAAAGCTAACCCTGACCCTAACCCTAACTCTAACCCTAATCCTAACCCTAAAACTTACCCTACACACTCAGCTTCAATGGAAACCTAGCACTAACCCTCATCTTACCATCTAAACCTAACCTCAACCCTTAACCTAACCCTATCTATAACCTTCACCTAGCCCTAAACCTAAACATGACTTAACCCTAACACTAACCCTAACCCTAAATCTAAACCTAACCTTAACCCTGCACTTAATCCTAACCTAAGCTCTAACCCTAACCCCTAACGCTAACCCTAAGCTCAACCCTCACCCTTCAATTAAACTTTACCCCAGCTGTAGCCCTAACCCTAAGCCGAACCCTAAACCTGACCCTAACATTAACCCAAACACCTAACCCTAACCCTAAGCCTAATCCTAAACCTAACCCTAACCTTAACCCAAATGCCTAACCCTAACCCTAACCCTCATCCTTAACCTAAACTTCACCCTAAACCTAAGGCTAACCCTAACGCTGAAAGTACAGCTAAGCCTTAACTATCCCCTGACTCTAGCCCTGACCCTAAACCTAATGCTAACCCTAGCCCTAACAGTAACACCCTAAAACATCAGCTTAATGTAAACTTAACACTAACCCTCCCATGAACCCCTAACCCTAACCCTACCCCGCATCCTACACCTAACCCAGACCTAAACCTAACCCTTTCTCTAACCCTAAATTAACCCTAACCTTAACTCTACCCTAACCCTAACAACAACTCTGAACCTGACCATAACCATCATCCTAAACCCTAGCACTAACTCCAACTCTAAATCTAACCCTAAGCTAGCCCTACCCTTTACCGTAAACCTAGCCTTAACCCTAACCTTACCCCTACCCAAACCCTAACGCTATACCTAACCCGAACACTAACCTTAACCCTACTCTAACCTTAAGCCTAACCCTGACTATTAACTGAAACTTCACCCTAACCCTAAGCCTAACTCTAACTCTAACCCTAACCATAACAATGACCCTAAACCCTCGCCTTAACTGTAAACCTAACCCTAACCCTCACCCTAATCCTTAACCGTATCCCCAACCCTAAACCTGACGCTATCCCCAAACTTATCCCTAACCCTAACCCTAATACGAACAGTAACCCAAATCTAACCCTAACCCTAATATTAAACCTAAACTTAAATCTACCCTAACCATAAACCTAACCCTAACACCCTAAACCTAACGTCTAACACCGTCTATAATCCTAACCCTTACCATAACCCTCACCCTTAACCTAAACTTCACACTAACCCTAAACCTAACCTAACGCTGACCCTAGACATAACGCCTAACCCTCACCGAACCCTAAACCTATCCTTAACACTAACCTGCACACAAACCCAAACCCTAGCCCTCACCATAAAAATAACCCTCACCCTATCCTGAACTTCATCCAAACACTAACCATAACCTTAACCCTAAACCTAGACCTAACCCAAACCCTAACCTTAAACCTAACTCTAAGAATAACGCTAGTCCATCTGTAACCCTAAACCGAACACTTACAATAGCCCTGAACCTAACCCTAAAATAATCCTAATCCTAACCCTAGACCTAATCCTAACCCTACCCCTAACCCTGACCCTAAATAGAACACTAAGTCTAACCCTCAACATGGACCTAAACCTAATTCTTACCCTACACCTAACCCTAATCCTAAACCAAACCCTAACTCTGACTATAACCCTAATCGTAACAATTACCCTAAACCCTCACCTTAACTGGAAAACTAACCGTAACCCGCACCCTAAATCCTAACCGTATCCCACAACCCTAACCCTAATGCTATCCCTAACCCTAACCCTAACATTAACCTGAAACCCCTGAGCCCTAATGATAAACCTAACCCTAACACAAACCCTAACCCTAACACCAAAGCCTAGCAAAAACCTTAACACTAACTCTCACCCTAACTCTAACACTAACCCGAAACCGAATCATGCACCTAACCCTAAGCCTAAACCAAACCTAACCATGACCAGAACCGCAAGGCCTAACCGGAACCCTCACCCAAACCCTAACCCTAAACTACACCTCTAACCCCTAACGCCTTATCATAACGGTAATCCTAACCCTAACCAACCCTAACCCTAAAACTAACCCTCACCCCAACCACAAAGCCTAACACAACCATGACCCTAACCCTAAACGTAACACTAAACTTAACCCTAACCTTAAATCTAACCCTAACCCTAAAACTGAACACAACCCCTGAACGTAACCCTAACCCTGAACATAACCTTAACACTAACCTGAAAACAAGCCCAAACCTTAGCCATAACCCTAACCCTCACCCTATCTTAAACTTCACCCTATCTCTAACCTAAAACTCACCCTGACTTTAACCCTAACCCTCCCCATAAACCTAACCCTCACCTTAACCTTGGCCCACCTGTAACCCGAAACCTAACCCTTACAATAACTCTGACCCTAATCCTCGCCCTAAACCTAATTCTAATTCTAACCCTGACCCTAACCCTAACCTAACCTCAACCCTATCTTTAAGCCTACCATAAACTTAAACCTAACCCTAACCCTTAACCTTAACTCTAACCCTAACCCTAGCCCTAACCCTAACCTGAACGGTAACACTTACCCAGAACCCTCACCTTAACTGTAAATGTAACTCTAACTCTTACCCTAACCCTAAACTTAACCCTAATTATAACCTTAACCTAAACCTAACTGAAACAGTAACCCTTAACCCTAACTCTAATCCTAATCCTTAGCCTAAAACTAACCTTAACCCTAAACCTAACCCTAACCACTGACCCTAACTCTAACCCTAACCCTGAGCCGAACCCTCACCCTTAACCAGAATTTCACCCTAAAGCATAACGCTAAGCGTACCCTCACTTCATTCAAACCCGAACCCTAAGCAAAACTAACACTAACACTACACGTAACCCTAACCCTAAACCTAACCCTAACCCTGACTCTGACCTGAACCCAAACCCCTAACCCCAACCCTCTCGCTTCACATAAACTTCTCTGTAACCCTAGCCCTAAAACTAAACGTAACACTAAATCTCCCCTAACCCTGACCGTACCATAAACGTAACCCTAACTCTAAACTCAAAGCTAACCCTGACCCTAACCCTAACTCTAACCCTAATCCTAACCCTAAAACTTACCCTACACACTCAGCTTCAATGGAAACCTAGCACTAACCCTCATCTTACCATCTAAACCTAACCTCAACCCTTAACCTAACCCTATCTATAACCTTCACCTAGCCCTAAACCTAAACATGACTTAACCCTAACACTAACCCTAACCCTAAATCTAAACCTAACCTTAACCCTACACTTAATCCTAACCTAAGCTCTAACCCTAACCCCTAACGCTAACCCTAAGCTCAACCCTCACCCTTCAATTAAACTTTACCCCAGCTGTAGCCCTAACCCTAAGCCGAACCCTAAACCTGACCCTAACATTAACCCAAACACCTAACCCTAACCCTAAGCCTAATCCTAAACCTAACCCTAACCTTAACCCAAATGCCTAACCCTAACCCTAACCCTCATCCTTAACCTAAACTTCACCCTAAACCTAAGGCTAACCCTAACGCTGAAAGTACAGCTAAGCCTTAACTATCCCCTGACTCTAGCCCTGACCCTAAACCTAATGCTAACCCTAGCCCTAACAGTAACACCCTAAAACATCAGCTTAATGTAAACTTAACACTAACTCTCCCATGAACCCCTAACCCTAACCCTACCCCGCATCCTACACCTAACCCAGACCTAAACCTAACCCTTTCTCTAACCCTAAATTAACCCTAACCTTAACTCTACCCTAACCCTAACAACAACTCTGAACCTGACCATAACCATCATCCTAAACCCTAGCACTAACTCCAACTCTAAATCTAACCCTAAGCTAGCCCTACCCTTTACCGTAAACCTAGCCTTAACCCTAACCTTACCCCTACCCAAACCCTAACGCTATACCTAACTCGAACACTAACCTTAACCCTACTCTAACCTTAAGCCTAACCCTGACTATTAACTGAAACTTCACCCTAACCCTAAGCCTAACTCTAACTCTAACCCTAACCATAACAATTACCCTAAACCCTCGCCTTAACTGTAAACCTAACCCTAACCCTCACCCTAATCCTTAACCGTATCCCCAACCCTAAACCTGACGCTATCCCCAAACTTATCCCTAACCCTAACCCTAATACGAACAGTAACCCAAATCTAACCCTAACCCTAATATTAAACCTAAACTTAAATCTACCCTAACCATAAACCTAACCCTAACACCCTAAACCTAACGTCTAACACCGTCTATAATCCTAACCCTTACCATAACCCTCACCCTTAACCTAAACTTCACACTAAACCTAAACCTAACCTAACGCTGACCCTAGACATAACGCCTAACCCTCACCGAACCCTAAACCTATCCTTAACACTAACCTGCACACAAACCCAAACCCTAGCCCTCACCAGAAAAATAACCCTCACCCTATCCTGAACTTCATCCAAACACTAACCATAACCTTAACCCTAAACCTAGACCTAACCCAAACCCTAACCTTAAACCTAACTCTAAGAATAACGCTAGTCCATCTGTAACCCTAAACCGAACACTTACAATAGCCCTGAACCTAACCCTAAAATAATCCTAATCCTAACCCTAGACCTAATCCTAACCCTACCCCTAACCCTGACCCTAAATAGAACACTAAGTCTAACCCTCAACATGGACCTAAACCTAATTCTTACCCTACACCTAACCCTAATCCTAAACCAAACCCTAACTCTGACTATAACCCTAATCGTAACAATTACCCTAAACCCTCACCTTAACTGGAAAACTAACCGTAACCCGCACCCTAAATCCTAACCGTATCCCACAACCCTAACCCTAATGCTATCCCTAACCCTAACCCTAACATTAACCTGAAACCCCTGAGCCCTAATGATAAACCTAACCCTAACACAAACCCTAACCCTAACACCAAAGCCTAGCAAAAACCTTAACACTAACTCTCACCCTAACTCTAACACTAACCCGAAACCGAATCATGCACCTAACCCTAAGCCTAAACCAAACCTAACCATGACCAGAACCGCAAGGCCTAACCGGAACCCTCACCCAAACCCTAACCCTAAACTACACCTCTAACCCCTAACGCCTTATCATAACGGTAATCCTAACCCTAACCAACCCTAACCCTAAAACTAACCCTCACCCCAACCACAAAGCCTAACACAACCATGACCCTAACCCTAAACGTAACACTAAACTTAACCCTAACCTTAAATCTAACCCTAACCCTAAAACTGAACACAACCCCTGAACGTAACCCTAACCCTGAACATAACCTTAACACTAACCTGAAAACAAGCCCAAACCTTAGCCATAACCCTAACCCTCACCCTATCTTAATCTTCACCCTATCCCTAACCTAAAACTCACCCTGACTTTAACCCTAACCCTCCCCATAAACCTAACCCTCACCTTAACCTTGGCCCACCTGTAACCCGAAACCTAACCCTTACAATAACTCTGACCCTAATCCTCGCCCTAAACCTAATTCTAATTCTAACCCTGACCCTAACCCTAACCTAACCTCAACCTTATCTTTAAGCCTACCATAAACTTAAACCTAACCCTAACCCTTAACCTTAACTCTAACCCTAACCCTAGCCCTAACCCTAACCTGAACGGTAACACTTACCCAGAACCCTCACCTTAACTGTAAATGTAACTCTAACTCTTACCCTAACCCTAAACTTAACCCTAATTATAACCTTAACCTAAACCTAACTGAAACAGTAACCCTTAACCCTAACTCTAATCCTAATCCTTAGCCTAAAACTAACCTTAACCCTAAACCTAACCCTAACCACTGACCCTAACTCTAACCCTAACCCTGAGCCGAACCCTCACCCTTAACCAGAATTTCACCCTAAAGCATAACGCTAAGCGTACCCTCACTTCATTCAAACCCGAACCCTAAGCAAAACTAACACTAACACTACACGTAACCCTAACCCTAAACCTAACCCTAACCCTGACTCTGACCTGAACCCAAACCCCTAACCCCAACCCTCTCGCTTCACATAAACTTCTCTGTAACCCTAGCCCTAAAACTAAACGTAACACTAAATCTCCCCTAACCCTGACCGTACCATAAACGTAACCCTAACTCTAAACTCAAAACTAACCCTGACCCTAACCCTAACTCTAACCCTAATCCTAACCCTAAAACTTACCCTACACACTCAGCTTCAATGGAAACCTAGCACTAACCCTCATCTTACCATCTAAACCTAACCTCAACCCTTAACCTAACCCTATCTATAACCTTCACCTAGCCCTAAACCTAAACATGACTTAACCCTAACACTAACCCTAACCCTAAATCTAAACCTAACCTTAACCCTGCACTTAATCCTAACCTAAGCTCTAACCCTAACCCCTAACGCTAACCCTAAGCTCAACCCTCACCCTTCAATTAAACTTTACCCCAGCTGTAGCCCTAACCCTAAGCCGAACCCTAAACCTGACCCTAACATTAACCCAAACACCTAACCCTAACCCTAAGCCTAATCCTAAACCTAACCCTAACCTTAACCCAAATGCCTAACCCTAACCCTAACCCTCATCCTTAACCTAAACTTCACCCTAAACCTAAGGCTAACCCTAACGCTGAAAGTACAGCTAAGCCTTAACTATCCCCTAACTCTAGCCCTGACCCTAAACCTAATGCTAACCCTAGCCCTAACAGTAACACCCTAAAACATCAGCTTAATGGAAACTTAACACTAACCCTCCCATGAACCCCTAACCCTAACCCTACCCCGCATCCTACACCTAACCCAGACCTAAACCTAACCCTTTCTCTAACCCTAAATTAACCCTAACCTTAACTCTACCCTAACCCTAACAACAACTCTGAACCTGACCATAACCATCATCCTAAACCCTAGCACTAACTCCAACTCTAAATCTAACCCTAAGCTAGCCCTACCCTTTACCGTAAACCTAGCCTTAACCCTAACCTTACCCCTACCCAAACCCTAACGCTATACCTAACCCGAACACTAACCTTAACCCTACTCTAACCTTAAGCCTAACCCTGACTATTAACTGAAACTTCACCCTAACCCTAAGCCTAACTCTAACTCTAACCCTAACCATAACAATTACCCTAAACCCTCGCCTTAACTGTAAACCTAACCCTAACCCTCACCCTAATCCTTAACCGTATCCCCAACCCTAAACCTGACGCTATCCCCAAACTTATCCCTAACCCTAACCCTAATACGAACAGTAACCCAAATCTAACCCTAACCCTAATATTAAACCTAAACTTAAATCTACCCTAACCATAAACCTAACCCTAACACCCTAAACCTAACGTCTAACACCGTCTATAATCCTAACCCTTACCATAACCCTCACCCTTAACCTAAACTTCACACTAACCCTAAACCTAACCTAACGCTGACCCTAGACATAACGCCTAACCCTCACCGAACCCTAAACCTATCCTTAACACTAACCTGCACACAAACCCAAACCCTAGCCCTCACCATAAAAATAACCCTCACCCTATCCTGAACTTCATCCAAACACTAACCATAACCTTAACCCTAAACCTAGACCTAACCCAAACCCTAACCTTAAACCTAACTCTAAGAATAACGCTAGTCCATCTGTAACCCTAAACCGAACACTTACAATAGCCCTGAACCTAACCCTAAAATAATCCTAATCCTAACCCTAGACCTAATCCTAACCCTACCCCTAACCCTGACCCTAAATAGAACACTAAGTCTAACCCTCAACATGGACCTAAACCTAATTCTTACCCTACACCTAACCCTAATCCTAAACCAAACCCTAACTCTGACTATAACCCTAATCGTAACAATTACCCTAAACCCTCACCTTAACTGGAAAACTAACCGTAACCCGCACCCTAAATCCTAACCGTATCCCACAACCCTAACCCTAATGCTATCCCTAACCCTAACCCTAACATTAACCTGAAACCCCTGAGCCCTAATGATAAACCTAACCCTAACACAAACCCTAACCCTAACACCAAAGCCTAGCAAAAACCTTAACACTAACTCTCACCCTAACTCTAACACTAACCCGAAACCGAATCATGCACCTAACCCTAAGCCTAAACCAAACCTAACCATGACCAGAACCGCAAGGCCTAACCGGAACCCTCACCCAAACCCTAACCCTAAACTACACCTCTAACCCCTAACGCCTTATCATAACGGTAATCCTAACCCTAACCAACCCTAACCCTAAAACTAACCCTCACCCCAACCACAAAGCCTAACACAACCATGACCCTAACCCTAAACGTAACACTAAACTTAACCCTAACCTTAAATCTAACCCTAACCCTAAAACTGAACACAACCCCTGAACGTAACCCTAACCCTGAACATAACCTTAACACTAACCTGAAAACAAGCCCAAACCTTAGCCATAACCCTAACCCTCACCCTATCTTAAACTTCACCCTATCCCTAACCTAAAACTCACCCTGACTTTAACCCTAACCCTCCCCATAAACCTAACCCTCACCTTAACCTTGGCCCACCTGTAACCCGAAACCTAACCCTTACAATAACTCTGACCCTAATCCTCGCCCTAAACCTAATTCTAATTCTAACCCTGACCCTAACCCTAACCTAACCTCAACCCTATCTTTAAGCCTACCATAAACTTAAACCTAACCCTAACCCTTAACCTTAACTCTAACTCTAACCCTAGCCCTAACCCTAACCTTAACGGTAACACTTACCCAGAACCCTCACCTTAACTGTAAATGTAACTCTAACTCTTACCCTAACCCTAAACTTAACCCTAATTATAACCTTAACCTAAACCTAACTGAAACAGTAACCCTTAACCCTAACTCTAATCCTAATCCTTAGCCTAAAACTAACCTTAACCCTAAACCTAACCCTAACCACTGACCCTAACTCTAACCCTAACCCTGAGCCGAACCCTCACCCTTAACCAGAATTTCACCCTAAAGCATAACGCTAAGCGTACCCTCACTTCATTCAAACCCGAACCCTAAGCAAAACTAACACTAACACTACACGTAACCCTAACCCTAAACCTAACCCTAACCCTGACTCTGACCTGAACCCAAACCCCTAACCCCAACCCTCTCGCTTCACATAAACTTCTCTGTAACCCTAGCCCTAAAACTAAACGTAACACTAAATCTCCCCTAACCCTGACCGTACCATAAACGTAACCCTAACTCTAAACTCAAAGCTAACCCTGACCCTAACCCTAACTCTAACCCTAATCCTAACCCTAAAACTTACCCTACACACTCAGCTTCAATGGAAACCTAGCACTAACCCTCATCTTACCATCTAAACCTAACCTCAACCCTTAACCTAACCCTATCTATAACCTTCACCTAGCCCTAAACCTAAACATGACTTAACCCTAACACTAACCCTAACCCTAAATCTAAACCTAACCTTAACCCTACACTTAATCCTAACCTAAGCTCTAACCCTAACCCCTAACGCTAACCCTAAGCTCAACCCTCACCCTTCAATTAAACTTTACCCCAGCTGTAGCCCTAACCCTAAGCCGAACCCTAAACCTGACCCTAACATTAACCCAAACACCTAACCCTAACCCTAAGCCTAATCCTAAACCTAACCCTAACCTTAACCCAAATGCCTAACCCTAACCCTAACCCTCATCCTTAACCTAAACTTCACCCTAAACCTAAGGCTAACCCTAACGCTGAAAGTACAGCTAAGCCTTAACTATCCCCTGACTCTAGCCCTGACCCTAAACCTAATGCTAACCCTAGCCCTAACAGTAACACCCTAAAACATCAGCTTAATGGAAACTTAACACTAACCCTCCCATGAACCCCTAACCCTAACCCTACCCCGCATCCTACACCTAACCCAGACCTAAACCGAACCCTTTCTCTAACCCTAAATTAACCCTAACCTTAACTCTACCCTAACCCTAACAACAACTCTGAACCTGACCATAACCATCATCCTAAACCCTAGCACTAACTCCAACTCTAAATCTAACCCTAAGCTAGCCCTACCCTTTACCGTAAACCTAGCCTTAACCCTAACCTTACCCCTACCCAAACCCTAACGCTATACCTAACCCGAACACTAACCTTAACCCTACTCTAACCTTAAGCCTAACCCTGACTATTAACTGAAACTTCACCCTAACCCTAAGCCTAACTCTAACTCTAACCCTAACCATAACAATGACCCTAAACCCTCGCCTTAACTGTAAACCTAACCCTAACCCTCACCCTAATCCTTAACCGTATCCCCAACCCTAAACCTGACGCTATCCCCAAACTTATCCCTAACCCTAACCCTAATACGAACAGTAACCCAAATCTAACCCTAACCCTAATATTAAACCTAAACTTAAATCTACCCTAACCATAAACCTAACCCTAACACCCTAAACCTAACGTCTAACACCGTCTATAATCCTAACCCTTACCATAACCCTCACCCTTAACCTAAACTTCACACTAACCCTAAACCTAACCTAACGCTGACCCTAGACATAACGCCTAACCCTCACCGAACCCTAAACCTATCCTTAACACTAACCTGCACACAAACCCAAACCCTAGCCCTCACCATAAAAATAACCCTCACCCTATCCTGAACTTCATCCAAACACTAACCATAACCTTAACCCTAAACCTAGACCTAACCCAAACCCTAACCTTAAACCTAACTCTAAGAATAACGCTAGTCCATCTGTAACCCTAAACCGAACACTTACAATAGCCCTGAACCTAACCCTAAAATAATCCTAATCCTAACCCTAGACCTAATCCTAACCCTACCCCTAACCCTGACCCTAAATAGAACACTAAGTCTAACCCTCAACATGGACCTAAACCTAATTCTTACCCTACACCTAACCCTAATCCTAAACCAAACCCTAACTCTGACTATAACCCTAATCGTAACAATTACCCTAAACCCTCACCTTAACTGGAAAACTAACCGTAACCCGCACCCTAAATCCTAACCGTATCCCACAACCCTAACCCTAATGCTATCCCTAACCCTAACCCTAACATTAACCTGAAACCCCTGAGCCCTAATGATAAACCTAACCCTAACACAAACCCTAACCCTAACACCAAAGCCTAGCAAAAACCTTAACACTAACTCTCACCCTAACTCTAACACTAACCCGAAACCGAATCATGCACCTAACCCTAAGCCTAAACCAAACCTAACCATGACCAGAACCGCAAGGCCTAACCGGAACCCTCACCCAAACCCTAACCCTAAACTACACCTCTAACCCCTAACGCCTTATCATAACGGTAATCCTAACCCTAACCAACCCTAACCCTAAAACTAACCCTCACCCCAACCACAAAGCCTAACACAACCATGACCCTAACCCTAAACGTAACACTAAACTTAACCCTAACCTTAAATCTAACCCTAACCCTAAAACTGAACACAACCCCTGAACGTAACCCTAACCCTGAACATAACCTTAACACTAACCTGAAAACAAGCCCAAACCTTAGCCATAACCCTAACCCTCACCCTATCTTAAACTTCACCCTATCCCTAACCTAAAACTCACCCTGACTTTAACCCTAACCCTCCCCAGAAACCTAACCCTCACCTTAACCTTGGCCCACCTGTAACCCGAAACCTAACCCTTACAATAACTCTGACCCTAATCCTCGCCCTAAACCTAATTCTAATTCTAACCCTGACCCTAACCCTAACCTAACCTCAACCCTATCTTTAAGCCTACCATAAACTTAAACCTAACCCTAACCCTTAACCTTAACTCTAACCCTAACCCTAGCCCTAACCCTAACCTTAACGGTAACACTTACCCAGAACCCTCACCTTAACTGTAAATGTAACTCTAACTCTTACCCTAACCCTAAACTTAACCCTAATTATAACCTTAACCTAAACCTAACTGAAACAGTAACCCTTAACCCTAACTCTAATCCTAATCCTTAGCCTAAAACTAACCTTAACCCTAAACCTAACCCTAACCACTGACCCTAACTCTAACCCTAACCCTGAGCCGAACCCTCACCCTTAACCAGAATTTCACCCTAAAGCATAACGCTAAGCGTACCCTCACTTCATTCAAACCCGAACCCTAAGCAAAACTAACACTAACACTACACGTAACCCTAACCCTAAACCTAACCCTAACCCTGACTCTGACCTGAACCCAAACCCCTAACCCCAACCCTCTCGCTTCACATAAACTTCTCTGTAACCCTAGCCCTAAAACTAAACGTAACACTAACTCTCCCCTAACCCTGACCGTACCATAAACGTAACCCTAACTCTAAACTCAAAACTAACCCTGACCCTAACCCTAACTCTAACCCTAATCCTAACCCTAAAACTTACCCTACACACTCAGCTTCAATGGAAACCTAGCACTAACCCTCATCTTACCATCTAAACCTAACCTCAACCCTTAACCTAACCCTATCTATAACCTTCACCTAGCCCTAAACCTAAACATGACTTAACCCTAACACTAACCCTAACCCTAAATCTAAACCTAACCTTAACCCTACACTTAATCCTAACCTAAGCTCTAACCCTAACCCCTAACGCTAACCCTAAGCTCAACCCTCACCCTTCAATTAAACTTTACCCCAGCTGTAGCCCTAACCCTAAGCCGAACCCTAAACCTGACCCTAACATTAACCCAAACACCTAACCCTAGCCCTAAGCCTAATCCTAAACCTAACCCTAACCTTAACCCAAATGCCTAACCCTAACCCTAACCCTCATCCTTAACCTAAACTTCACCCTAAACCTAAGGCTAACCCTAACACTGAAAGTAAAGCTAAGCCTTAACTATCCCCTAACTCTAGCCCTGACCCTAAACCTAATGCTAACCCTAGCCCTAACAGTAACACCCTAAAACATCAGCTTAATGGAAACTTAACACTAACCCTCCCATGAACCCCTAACCCTAACCCTACCCCGCATCCTACACCTAACCCAGACCTAAACCTAACCCTTTCTCTAACCCTAAATTAACCCTAACCTTAACTCTACCCTAACCCTAACAACAACTCTGAACCTGACCATAACCATCATCCTAAACCCTAGCACTAACTCCAACTCTAAATCTAACCCTAAGCTAGCCCTACCCTTTACCGTAAACCTAGCCTTAACCCTAACCTTACCCCTACCCAAACCCTAACGCTATACCTAACCCGAACACTAACCTTAACCCTACTCTAACCTTAAGCCTAACCCTGACTATTAACTGAAACTTCACCCTAACCCTAAGCCTAACTCTAACTCTAACCCTAACCATAACAATTACCCTAAACCCTCGCCTTAACTGTAAACCTAACCCTAACCCTCACCCTAATCCTTAACCGTATCCCCAACCCTAAACCTAACGCTATCCCCAAACTTATCCCTAACCCTAACCCTAATACGAACAGTAACCCAAATCTAACCCTAACCCTAATATTAAACCTAAACTTAAATCTACCCTAACCATAAACCTAACCCTAACACCCTAAACCTAACGTCTAACACCGTCTATAATCCTAACCCTTACCATAACCCTCACCCTTAACCTAAACTTCACACTAACCCTAAACCTAACCTAACGCTGACCCTAGACATAACGCCTAACCCTCACCGAACCCTAAACCTATCCTTAACACTAACCTGCACACAAACCCAAACCCTAGCCCTCACCATAAAAATAACCCTCGCCCTATCCTGAACTTCATCCAAACACTAACCATAACCTTAACCCTAAACCTAGACCTAACCCAAACCCTAACCTTAAACCTAACTCTAAGAATAACGCTAGTCCATCTGTAACCCTAAACCGAACACTTACAATAGCCCTGAACCTAACCCTAAAATAATCCTAATCCTAACCCTAGACCTAATCCTAACCCTACCCCTAACCCTGACCCTAAATAGAACACTAAGTCTAACCCTCAACATGGACCTAAACCTAATTCTTACCCTACACCTAACCCTAATCCTAAACCAAACCCTAACTCTGACTATAACCCTAATCGTAACAATTACCCTAAACCCTCACCTTAACTGGAAAACTAACCGTAACCCGCACCCTAAATCCTAACCGTATCCCACAACCCTAACCCTAATGCTATCCCTAACCCTAACCCTAACATTAACCTGAAACCCCTGAGCCCTAATGATAAACCTAACCCTAACACAAACCCTAACCCTAACACCAAAGCCTAGCAAAAACCTTAACACTAACTCTCACCCTAACTCTAACACTAACCCGAAACCGAATCATGCACCTAACCCTAAGCCTAAACCAAACCTAACCATGACCAGAACCGCAAGGCCTAACCGGAACCCTCACCCAAACCCTAACCCTAAACTACACCTCTAACCCCTAACGCCTTATCATAACGGTAATCCTAACCCTAACCAACCCTAACCCTAAAACTAACCCTCACCCCAACCACAAAGCCTAACACAACCATGACCCTAACCCTAAACGTAACACTAAACTTAACCCTAACCTTAAATCTAACCCTAACCCTAAAACTGAACACAACCCCTGAACGTAACCCTAACCCTGAACATAACCTTAACACTAACCTGAAAACAAGCCCAAACCTTAGCCATAACCCTAACCCTCACCCTATCTTAAACTTCACCCTATCCCTAACCTAAAACTCACCCTGACTTTAACCCTAACCCTCCCCATAAACCTAACCCTCACCTTAACCTTGGCCCACCTGTAACCCGAAACCTAACCCTTACAATAACTCTGACCCTAATCCTCGCCCTAAACCTAATTCTAATTCTAACCCTGACCCTAACCCTAACCTAACCTCAACCCTATCTTTAAGCCTACCATAAACTTAAACCTAACCCTAACACTTAACCTTAACTCTAACCCTAACCCTAGCCCTAACCCTAACCTTAACGGTAACACTTACCCAGAACCCTCACCTTAACTGTAAATGTAACTCTAACTCTTACCCTAACCCTAAACTTAACCCTAATTATAACCTTAACCTAAACCTAACTGAAACAGTAACCCTTAACCCTAACTCTAATCCTAATCCTTAGCCTAAAACTAACCTTAACCCTAAACCTAACCCTAACCACTGACCCTAACTCTAACCCTAACCCTGAGCCGAACCCTCACCCTTAACCAGAATTTCACCCTAAAGCATAACGCTAAGCGTACCCTCACTTCATTGAAACCCGAACCCTAAGCAAAACTAACACTAACACTACACGTAACCCTAACCCTAAACCTAACCCTAACCCTGACTCTGACCTGAACCCAAACCCCTAACCCCAACCCTCTCGCTTCACATAAACTTCTCTGTAACCCTAGCCCTAAAACTAAACGTAACACTAAATCTCCCCTAACCCTGACCGTACCATAAACGTAACCCTAACTCTAAACTCAAAACTAACCCTGACCCTAACCCTAACTCTAACCCTAATCCTAACCCTAAAACTTACCCTACACACTCAGCTTCAATGGAAACCTAGCACTAACCCTCATCTTACCATCTAAACCTAACCTCAACCCTTAACCTAACCCTATCTATAACCTTCACCTAGCCCTAAACCTAAACATGACTTAACCCTAACACTAACCCTAACCCTAAATCTAAACCTAACCTTAACCCTACACTTCATCCTAACCTAAGCTCTAACCCTAACCCCTAACGCTAACCCTAAGCTCAACCCTCACCCTTCAATTAAACTTTACCCCAGCTGTAGCCCTAACCCTAAGCCGAACCCTAAACCTGACCCTAACATTAACCCAAACACCTAACCCTAACCCTAAGCCTAATCCTAAACCTAACCCTAACCTTAACCCAAATGCCTAACCCTAACCCTAACCCTCATCCTTAACCTAAACTTCACCCTAAACCTAAGGCTAACCCTAACCCTGAAAGTAAAGCTAAGCCTTAACTATCCCCTAACTCTAGCCCTGACCCTAAACCTAATGCTAACCCTAGCCCTAACAGTAACACCCTAAAACATCAGCTTAATGGAAACTTAACACTAACCCTCCCATGAACCCCTAACCCTAACCCTACCCCGCATCCTACACCTAACCCAGACCTAAACCTAACCCTTTCTCTAACCCTAAATTAACCCTAACCTTAACTCTACCCTAACCCTAACAACAACTCTGAACCTGACCATAACCATCATCCTAAACCCTAGCACTAACTCCAACTCTAAATCTAACCCTAAGCTAGCCCTACCCTTTACCGTAAACCTAGCCTTAACCCTAACCTTACCCCTACCCAAACCCTAACGCTATACCTAACCCGAACACTAACCTTAACCCTACTCTAACCTTAAGCCTAACCCTGACTATTAACTGAAACTTCACCCTAACCCTAAGCCTAACTCTAACTCTAACCCTAACCATAACAATTACCCTAAACCCTCGCCTTAACTGTAAACCTAACCCTAACCCTCACCCTAATCCTTAACCGTATCCCCAACCCTAAACCTAACGCTATCCCCAAACTTATCCCTAACCCTAACCCTAATACGAACAGTAACCCAAATCTAACCCTAACCCTAATATTAAACCTAAACTTAAATCTACCCTAACCATAAACCTAACCCTAACACCCTAAACCTAACGTCTAACACCGTCTATAATCCTAACCCTTACCATAACCCTCACCCTTAACCTAAACTTCACACTAACCCTAAACCTAACCTAACGCTGACCCTAGACATAACGCCTAACCCTCACCGAACCCTAAACCTATCCTTAACACTAACCTGCACACAAACCCAAACCCTAGCCCTCACCATAAAAATAACCCTCGCCCTATCCTGAACTTCATCCAAACACTAACCATAACCTTAACCCTAAACCTAGACCTAACCCAAACCCTAACCTTAAACCTAACTCTAAGAATAACGCTAGTCCATCTGTAACCCTAAACCGAACACTTACAATAGCCCTGAACCTAACCCTAAAATAATCCTAATCCTAACCCTAGACCTAATCCTAACCCTACCCCTAACCCTGACCCTAAATAGAACACTAAGTCTAACCCTCAACATGGACCTAAACCTAATTCTTACCCTACACCTAACCCTAATCCTAAACCAAACCCTAACTCTGACTATAACCCTAATCGTAACAATTACCCTAAACCCTCACCTTAACTGGAAAACTAACCGTAACCCGCACCCTAAATCCTAACCGTATCCCACAACCCTAACCCTAATGCTATCCCTAACCCTAACCCTAACATTAACCTGAAACCCCTGAGCCCTAATGATAAACCTAACCCTAACACAAACCCTAACCCTAACACCAAAGCCTAGCAAAAACCTTAACACTAACTCTCACCCTAACTCTAACACTAACCCGAAACCGAATCATGCACCTAACCCTAAGCCTAAACCAAACCTAACCATGACCAGAACCGCAAGGCCTAACCGGAACCCTCACCCAAACCCTAACCCTAAACTACACCTCTAACCCCTAACGCCTTATCATAACGGTAATCCTAACCCTAACCAACCCTAACCCTAAAACTAACCCTCACCCCAACCACAAAGCCTAACACAACCATGACCCTAACCCTAAACGTAACACTAAACTTAACCCTAACCTTAAATCTAACCCTAACCCTAAAACTGAACACAACCCCTGAACGTAACCCTAACCCTGAACATAACCTTAACACTAACCTGAAAACAAGCCCAAACCTTAGCCATAACCCTAACCCTCACCCTATCTTAAACTTCACCCTATCCCTAACCTAAAACTCACCCTGACTTTAACCCTAACCCTCCCCATAAACCTAACCCTCACCTTAACCTTGGCCCACCTGTAACCCGAAACCTAACCCTTACAATAACTCTGACCCTAATCCTCGCCCTAAACCTAATTCTAATTCTAACCCTGACCCTAACCCTAACCTAACCTCAACCCTATCTTTAAGCCTACCATAAACTTAAACCTAACCCTAACCCTTAACCTTAACTCTAACCCTAACCCTAGCCCTAACCCTAACCTTAACGGTAACACTTACCCAGAACCCTCACCTTAACTGTAAATGTAACTCTAACTCTTACCCTAACCCTAAACTTAACCCTAATTATAACCTTAACCTAAACCTAACTGAAACAGTAACCCTTAACCCTAACTCTAATCCTAATCCTTAGCCTAAAACTAACCTTAACCCTAAACCTAACCCTAACCACTGACCCTAACTCTAACCCTAACCCTGAGCCGAACCCTCACCCTTAACCAGAATTTCACCCTAAAGCATAACGCTAAGCGTACCCTCACTTCATTGAAACCCGAACCCTAAGCAAAACTAACACTAACACTACACGTAACCCTAACCCTAAACCTAACCCTAACCCTGACTCTGACCTGAACCCAAACCCCTAACCCCAACCCTCTCGCTTCACATAAACTTCTCTGTAACCCTAGCCCTAAAACTAAACGTAACACTAAATCTCCCCTAACCCTGACCGTACCATAAACGTAACCCTAACACTAAACTCAAAACTAACCCTGACCCTAACCCTAACTCTAACCCTAATCCTAACCCTAAAACTTACCCTACACACTCAGCTTCAATGGAAACCTAGCACTAACCCTCATCTTACCATCTAAACCTAACCTCAACCCTTAACCTAACCCTATCTATAACCTTCACCTAGCCCTAAACCTAAACATGACTTAACCCTAACACTAACCCTAACCCTAAATCTAAACCTAACCTTAACCCTACACTTCATCCTAACCTAAGCTCTAACCCTAACCCCTAACGCTAACCCTAAGCTCAACCCTCACCCTTCAATTAAACTTTACCCCAGCTGTAGCCCTAACCCTAAGCCGAACCCTAAACCTGACCCTAACATTAACCCAAACACCTAACCCTAACCCTAAGCCTAATCCTAAACCTAACCCTAACCTTAACCCAAATGCCTAACCCTAACCCTAACCCTCATCCTTAACCTAAACTTCACCCTAAACCTAAGGCTAACCCTAACCCTGAAAGTAAAGCTAAGCCTTAACTATCCCCTAACTCTAGCCCTGACCCTAAACCTAATGCTAACCCTAGCCCTAACAGTAACACCCTAAAACATCACCCTGCCAGGTCTCTCCCACCTCCTCAGTCCCTTCACAGGTCTTTGCCTGGTCTCTCCCACATCTCTGCCTCTTCTCTCCTGCATCCTCACTCCCAACATAGGGCCCTGCCTGGTCTCTCCCACCTTCTCACTCCCTACACAGGACGCTGCCTGGCCTCTCCCACCTCCTCAGGACCTACACAGGTCCCTGCCTGGTCTCTTCCAGCTCCTCACTCCCTACACAGGTATCTGCCTGGATTCTCCCACCTCCTCACTCCTTACACAGGGCCCTGCCTGGTATGTCCCTCCTCCTCACTCCCTACAGAGGGCCCTGCCTGGTGTCTCCCTTCTGCTTACTCCCTACATATGTCTCTGTCTCTTCTCTGCCACCTCCTCACTCTCTACACAGGGCCCTGCCTGATCTCTGGCACATTCTCACTCCCTACACAGGACCTGTGTGGTCTCTCCCAACACCTCACTCCCTCCACAGGGCCCTGCCTGGATGCTCCCTCCCCCTCACACCCTGCACAGGGTCCTGCTTGGTCTCTCCCACCTCATCACTCCTTACACAGGGCCTGCCTGGTCTCTCCCATATCCTCACTCCCTATACTTGGCTCTGCCTGGTCTCTCCCATCTCCTCACTCCCTAAGCAGGACTCTGCCTGGGTCTCCCTCTTCTTCACTCCCTACACAGGGCCCTGTCTGGTGTCTCCCATCTTCTCTATGCACAGAGCCCTGCCTGGTCTGTCCCACCTCCTCACTCCCTACACTCTTCTCTGCCTGTTCTCTCCCACCTCCTAACTCCCTGCACAGGGCCCTGCCTGGTCTCTCCCATATCCTTACTCCATACAGGGACATGCCTGATCTCTGGCCAACTCACTCCCTACAGAGGGCCCTTCCTGGTCTCTCCCATCTCCTCACTCCCTATGCAGGTCTCTGAATGGTTCTCCCACCTCTTCACTCCCTACACAGGGCCCTGCCTGCTCTCTACCATCTTCTCAATCCCTACACAGGTTTCTGCCTATTCTCTCCCACCTCCTCACTCCCTACACAGGTCCCTGCTTCGTCTCTCCCACCTCATCACTCCTTACACAGGGCCCTGCCTGGTCTCTCCTACATCCTCACTCTTTACACAGCATCCTACCTGGTCTCTCTCACCTCCTCACTCCCTATGCAGGTCTCTGCCTGGTCTCTCCTAAGGCCTAACTCCCTGCTCAGGTCCCTGCCTGACCTCTCCCACCTCCTCACTCCCTAGACATGGCCGTGCCTGGTTGCTCCCAGCCCCTCACTCCCTACTCAGGGCCCCGCCTTTTCTCTCCCACCTCCTCCATCCCTGTAAAGGTCTCTGCCTGCTCTGTCCCACCTCCTTACTCCCTACAGAGTTCTCTGCCTGTTCTCTTCCACATCCTCACTCCTTACACAGGGCCCTTCCTGGTCCCTCCCACCTCCTCACTTCCTACACCTGTCCCTGCCTGGTCTCTTCCATCTCCTCTCTCCCTACTCAGGGCCCTGCCTGGTCTCACCCACCTCCTCACTCCCTACAAAGGTCTCTGTCTGGTCTCTCAGCTCTTCACTCCCTACACAGGTTTCTGTCTCTTTTGTCCCACCATCTTACTCCCTATACAGTGCCCTGCCTGGTCTCTCACTCTCTATACAGGGCCCTGCATGGTCTCTCCCACCTCCTGACTCCCTTCACAGTGCCCAGCCTAGTCCCTCCCACCTCCTCACTCCCTACACAGGTTAGGGTTTAGGGTTTAGTTTAGTGTTAGGGTTATGGTTCGGGATCGGGTTTAGGGGTTAAGGTTAGGTTTTAGGGTTTAGTGTTCGAGTTTAGGGTCAGGGTCAGTTTTTAGTGTCAGGGTCAGGGTTTATGGTCAGGGTTTAGGGTCAGGGTCAGGGTCAGGGTTAGGGGTTAGGGTCAGGGTTAGGTTTAGGGTTTGTTTTTATGGTTAGGGTTTAGGGCTTAGGATTAGGGTTGGGGTAAGGTTAGGGCTATGTGTTAGGGCTAGGGGTTAGGGTTTAGTGTTTAGTGATAGAGTTTAGGGTCAGGGTCAGAGTCAGTGTTTAGTGTCAGGGTCAGAGTTTAGGGTCAGGGTTAGGGTCACGGTCAGGGTTAGGGTCATGGTCAGGGTTTAGGGTCATTGTCACGGTTTAGGGTCAGGGTCTGGGTCAGGGTTAGGGGTTAGAGTCAGGGTTAGGTTTAGGGTTTGGGTTTAGGGTTAGGATTTAGGGTTTAGGGTTAGGGCTAGGGTTAGTTTTAGAGGTTAGAGGTTAGGGTTAGGGTTAGGGCTAGGGCTAGGGCTTGGTGTTAGGGCTAGGTCTAGGGCTAGGGTTTTAGGGCTAGAGTTTAGGGTTAGGGTTAGGGTTTTGGGTTAGGCTGATGGTTAGAGTTTAGGGTTAGGGTTCATGGTTAGTGCTAGGGTTAGTGTTAGGGTTTAGGGTTAGGGTTAGGGTTTAGGGTTAGCAGTTAGTGTTAGGGTTAGTGTTCAGGGTTAGGGTTAGTTTTTAGGGTTTGGGTTTAGGGTTAGCAGTTAGTGTTAGGGTTAGTGTTCAGGGTTAGGGTTAATGTTTAGGGTTAGGTTTTAGGGTTCGAGTTAGTGTTAGGGTTAGGGCTAGGGCTAGGGGTAGGACTTGGGCTAGGGCCTAGGGCTAGGGCTAGTGATATGGTTTGTGTTTAGGGTTCGGGTTTGGGTTCACGTTAGGCTTCGGTTTAGGCTTCGGGTTAGGATTTGGGTTAGGGTTTTGGGTAAGGGTTATTGTTAGGTTCAGGGCTATTGTAAGGGTTAGGTTTAGGGTTACAGGTGGACTAGCGTTATGATTAAAGTTTAAGTTTAGGGTTTGGGTTAGGTTTAGATTTAGGGTTAGGGTTTGGATGAGGTTTACGATATGGTGAGTGTTATTTTTAAGGTTAGGGCTAGAGTTTGGGTTCGTGTTCAGGTTAGTGTTAAGGTTAGGTTTAGCGTTTGGATTAGGGTTAGGGGTTATGTTTGGGGGTAGGGTTATGTTTAGATTTAGGGTTAGTGTGAAGTTTAGGTTAAGGGTGAGGGTTACAGTTAGGGTTAGGGTAAGGGTGAGGGTTAGGGTCAGAGTTATTGTAAGGGTTAGGTTTAGGGTACTACAGGTGGGCCAAGGTTAAGTTTAGGGTTTGATTTAGGGGTAGGGTTAGGGTTAAAGTTAGGGTGAGCTTTAGCTTAGGGATAGGGTGAAGTTTAAGATAGGCTGAGGGTTAGTTTTAGGGTTATGGTTAAGGTTTGAGTTTGGTTTCAGGTTAGTGTTAAGGTTATGTTTAGGGTTAGGGTTAAGTTTACGGGTTCTTTTTAGTTTTAGGGTTAGGGTTAAATTTTAGGTTAGGGTTAAGTTTAGTGTTATGGTTAGGATTAGGGTCACGGTTTGTGTTAGTCTTTGTCGTTTGGGTGAGGGTTAGGTTTAGGGTTCGGGTTGGGTAGGGTTAGGATTCTGGTTATGGTAAGGTGTTAAGGGTTAGAGTTTTAGTTTAGGGTTAGGGTTTGGGTGAGGGTTCCGGTTAGTCATTGTGGTTCTGGTCATGGTTAGGTTTGGTTTAGGGTTAGGGTTAGGTTTATTATTAGGTTTCAGGTTAATGTTAGAGTTAGAGTTAGGGTGAGACTTAGGGTTAAGGTTTGGGTTAGGCTTTGGTGTTAGGGGTTAGGGTTTGGGTTAGGGGTTAGGGTTATCGTTAGGGCTTAGGGGTTCAGGTTAGTGTTAGGGTTAGGAATAGCATTAGGGTTAGGGTTGGGGGATACGGTTAGGGGTTAGGGTGAGGGTTGCGGTTAGTTTTACAGTTAAGGTGAGGGTTTAGGGTAAGTGTTATTCTTAGGGTTAGAGTTAGGGTTAGGTTCAGGGTTAGGGTTAGGTGTAGGGTAAGATTTCGGTTTAGGTTCAGGTTTAGAATTAGAGTTAGTGTTCTATTTAGGATCAAGCTTAGAGTTAGGGTTAGGGTTAGGATTAGGGTTAGGTCTAGGGTTAGGTTCAGGGCTAATGTAAGGCTTAGTTTTAGGGTTACAGGTGGAGTAGTGTTATGGTTAGAGTTTGGTTTAAGGTTAGGGTTTGGGTTAGGTTTAGGTTTAGGGTGAAGGTTAGGGTTAGTGTTGGATGAACCTTAGGACGGGGTGAGGGTTATTCTTATGATTAGGGCTGAAGTTTGATTTTGTGTTCAGGTTAGTGTTAAGGTTAGTTTTAGGGTTCGGGTTAGTGTTAGGAGTTACGTTTAGGGTTAGTGTTAGGTTTAGGTTCAGGGTTAGAGTGATGTTTAGGTTCATAGTGAGGGTCAAGGTAAGGGTTAGGATTACGGTGAGGATTATACTTAGTGTTAGAGTTTACGTTTAGGGTGTTAGGGTTAGGTTTATGGTTAGGGTAGGGTTAAGTTTAGGGTTAATGTAACGGTTAGTATTAGATTAGTGTTACTGTTCGTGTTTGGGTTAGGGTTAGGGATAAGTTTAGGGATAGCGGCAGGTTTAGGGTTGGGGATTCGGTTAGGGGTTCGGGTGAGGTTTAGTGTTAGGTTTACAGTTAAGGTGAGGGTTTAGGGTAAGTGTTATGGTTAGGGTTAGAGTTAGAGTTAGGGTTAGGGTTAGGGTGAATTTTCAGTTAATAGTGAGGGTTAGGTAAGGGTTAGGGTTAAGGTTAGAGTTAGGATTAAGATTAGTGTTAGGGTTAGGTTTAGGGTTAGGGATAGGATAGGGGTAAGGTTAGGGTTAAGGCTAGGTTTACGGTCAAGGGTACGTCTAGGTTAGGGTTAGGATTAGGTGTAGAGTTAGAGTTAGTGCTAGGGTTTAGGGGTAGGGTTCGGGTCAGGTTTAGAGTTTTTGTTAGTGTTAGGGTTAGGGTAGAGTTAAGGTTAGGGTTAAGTTTAGGGTTAGGGTAAGGGTTATGTTTAGGTCAGGGTTAGGGTTAGGGTTAGGGATAGGGTTAGGTTTAGGGAAAGGGTTAGGGTTCGTGTGAGGGTTAGTGTTAGATTTACAGTTAAGCTGATGTTTTACAGTGTTACGGTTAGGGTCAGGGTTAGAGTTAGAGTTAGGGTTAGGGCTAGACTGAGGGGATATTTAGGGTTAGGTTTAATTTTAGGGTTCTGCTTATGTATAGGGTGAAAGTTAAGTTAAGATTAGCGTTAGGGTAAATATTAGAGTTAGGTGTTTGGGTTAAGGTTAGGATCAGGTTAGGGTTAAGTTTAGGGTTAGTGTTAGTGTCAGGGTTAGGTTTTGGTGTTTGGGTTAATGTTAGGGTTAGCTTTAGGGTTAGGGTTTAGTTTAAGGTTAGGGTCAGGGTGCAGTTTAAGTTAAGTGTGAGGGTTGAGCTTAGGGTTAGTGTTAGGGGTTAGGGTTAGGGTTAAGGTTAGGATTAGGATTAGGGTTAAGATTAGTTTTAGGGTTAGGGTAAGTGTTACGGTTAAGTCATGGTTAGGTTTAGGGCTAGGTAAAGGTTAGAGATAAGATTAGGTTAAGGGTAGGGTTTAGGTTTAGATGTTAGTGTGAGGGTTAGTGCTAGGTTTCCATTTAAGCTGAGTGTGTAGGGTAAGTTTTAGGGTTAGGATTAGGGTTAGAGATAGATTTAGGGTCAGGGTTAGGATTATGTTTAAGGTTAGGGTTAGGTATATGGTTAGGATTAGGGTTAGGGTCAGGGTTGGGGAGATTTAGTATTATGTTTAGTTTTAGGGCTAGGGTTAGGGTGAAGTTTATGTTAAGCGTGAGGGTTAGGGTTAGGGTTAGGGGTAAGGGTTCAGGTTAGGGTCAGGGTTAGGGTTTGCGTTAGGTTTAGGGTTAGCTTTAGTTTTGGTTAGGGTTAGGATTTGAATGAAGTTAGGGTAGGTTTAGGGTTATGGGTAGGGTGAAATTTTGGTTAGAGTTATTGTTCGGGGTTAGGGTTAGGTTTGAGTTTATCGTAGGGTTAAAGTTAGGGTTAAGGTTAGGTTAGGGTTATGGTCAGGGTTAAGATTAGGATTAGGTTTAGGGTGAGGGTTAGGGTCCGAGTTATTGTAAGGGTTAGTTTTAGGGTTACAGGTGGGCCAAGGTTAAGGTTAGGGTTAGGTTTAGGGGTAGGGATAGGGATAGGTTTAGAATTAGGTTAACATAAACTTCACCCTAACCCTAGCCCTAAAACTAAACAGAATTAGGGTGAGCTTTAGGTTAGGGATAGGGTGAAGTTTAAGTTAGGGTGAGGGTTAGGGTTAAGGTTATGGCTAAGGTTTGGGTTAGTTTTCAGGTTCGTGTTAAGGTTGTGTTTCGTGTTAGGGTTAAGTTTACGGGTTCTGTTTAGTTTTAGGGTTAGGGTTATGTTTAAGGTTAGGGTTAAGTTTAGTGTTACAGTTAGGGTTAGGGTTACGTTTTGTGTTAGGCGTTGTGGTTGGGGTGAGGTTTAGGTTTAGGGTTAGGGTTGGGTAGGGTTAGGATTATGGTTAAGGTAAGGTGTTAGGTGTTAGAGGTGTAGTTTAGGGTTAGGGTTTGGGTGAGGGTTCCGGTTAGGCATTGTGGTTCTGGTCATGGTTAGGATTGGTTTAGGGTTAGGGTTAGGTTTATGATTAGGTTTCGGGTTAGTGTTAGAGTTAGAGTTAGGGTGAGAGCTACCTTTAAGGTTAGGGTTAGGTTTTGGTGTTATGGGTTAGGTTTGGGGTTAGGGTTAGGGTTATCATTAGGGCTTAGGTGTTCAGGTTAGTGTTAGGGTTAGGGGTAGCATTAGGGTAAGGGTTGTGGGATACCGTTAGGGGTTAGAGTGAGTGTTACGGTTAGTTTTACATTTAAGGCGAGGGTTTAGGATAAGTGTCCCGATTATCGTTAGACATAGAGTTAGGGGTAGGTTTACGTTTAGGGTTAGGTGTAGGGTAAGATTTAGCTTTAGTTTCAGGTTTAGGGGTAGAGTTAGTGTTCTATTTAGGGTCAAGGTTAGAGTTCGGGTTAGGGTTAGGATTAGGTCTAGGGTTAGGATTAGGTTTAGGGTTAGGTTGAGGGGTATTTTAAGGGTTAGGTTTAGGGTTACAGGTGGACTAGCATTATGGTTAGAGTTAGATTTAATGTTAGGGGTTGGGTTAGGTTTAGGTTTAGGTTTAGGACTAAGGTTAGCGTTAGGGTTTGGATGAAGTTTAGGATAGGGTGAGGGTTATTTTTAGGGTTAGGGCTAGACTTTGGGTTTGTGTTCATGTTAGTGCTAAGGTTAGGTTTAGGGTTCAGGTTAGGGTTAGTGGTTATGTTCAGATTAGGTTTAGGTTTAGGGTTAGTGTGAAGTTTAGGTTAAGGGTGAGGGTTAGGATAAGGGTTTGCATTAGGGTTTGGATTCTAGTTAGGGTTAGAGTTTCGGTTTAGGGTGTTAGGGTTAGGTTTATGGTTAGGGAAGGGTTAAGTTTAGGGTTAACGTTAGGGTTAGCGTTAGATTAGGGTTACTGTTCGTCTTCGGGTTAGGGTTAGGGATAATGTGAGGGATAGATAGCATTAGGTTTAGGGTTGGGGATACGGTTAAGGGTTAGGTTTAGGTTTACATTGAAGGTGAAGGTTTAGGGTAATTGTTATGGTTAGGGTTAGAGTTAGAGTTAGGCTTATGGTTAGGGTGAAGTTTCAGTTAATAGTCAGGGTTAGGGTTAAGGTTAGAGTTATGCTTAAGGTTAGTGTCAGGGTTAGGTTGAAGGTAGGGGTAAGGTTAGGGTTTAGGCTAGGTTTACGGTAAAGGGTAGGGCTAGGTTAGGGTTAGGGTTAGGGTTAGAGTTAGAGTTAGTGCTAGGGTTTAGGCTTAGGGTTAGGGTCAGGTTTAGAGTTATTGTGAGGGTTAGGGTTAAGTTCGAGTTAAGGTTAGTGTTAAGTTTAGGGTTAGGGTAAGGGTTAGGATTAGGTCAAGGTTAAGGTTAGCATTAGGGATAGGGGTAGGATTAGGGAAAGGGTTAGCGATTCATGTGATGGTTAGTGTTAGGTTTACAGTTTAGCTGATGTTTTAGAGTGTTATGGTTAGGGGTATGGTTAGAGTTAGGGTTAGGGTTAGGTTTAGGGTTAGGGCTAGACTGAGGGGATAGTTTAGGGTTAGGTTTAGTTTCAGGTTAGGCTTAGGCTTACGTTTAGGGTGAAGCATACTTTAAGGATGAGGGTTAGGACTAGTGTTAGCGTTACGTGTTTGCGTTAAGGTTAGGGTTAGATTTAGGGTTAGTATTAGGGTCAGGTTTACGTGTTTGGGTTAATGCTAGGGTCAGGTTTAGGCTTAGGTTTAGGGTTAGGGTTAGGGTTCAGTTTAGGGTTAGTGTTAGGGTGCATTTAAAGTTAAGGGCGAGTGTTGAGCTCAGGTTAGCGTTAGGTGTTAGGGTTAGGGTTAAGGTTAGGATTAGGTTTAGGGTTAAGTTTAGGTTTATGCTTAGGTTTAGAGTACATGTTAGGGTTAAGTCATTGTTAGGTTTAGGGCTAGGTTAAGGTTAGAGATAGGGTTAGGTTAAGGGTTGGGGTTAGGTTTAGATGTTAGGGTGAGGGTTAGTTCTAGGTTTCCATTTAAGCTGAGTGTGTAGGGTAAGTTTTAGGGTTAGGATTAGGGTTAGGGTTAGAGTTAGGTTCAGGTTTGGGTTAGGTTGATGGTTAGGATTAGGGTTAGGGTCAGGGTTAGGCGGAGATTTAGTGTTATATTTAGTTTTAGGGTTAGAGTTAGGGTGAAGTTTATGTTAAGCGTGAGGGTTAGGGTTAGGGGTTAGGGTTCAGGTTATGGTCCGGGTTAGGGTTAGGTTTACATTTAGGGTTAGGTTTAAGTTTAGTTTTATTTTTGGTTAAGGTTAGGGTTTGGATGAAGTTAGGGGAGGTTTAGGGTCATGGTTAGGGTGAATTTTGGTTAAGAGTGAGGGTTCAGTTTAGGGTTAGGTTTACGGTTTGTGTTAGGCATTGTGGTTGGTGTGAGGATTAGGTTTAGGATTAGGGTTGGGTAGGGTTAGGATTATGGTTATGGTAAGGTGTTAGGGATTAGAGGAGTAGTTTTGGGTTAGGGCTTGGGTGAGGGTTCCGGTTAGGCATTGTGGTTCTGGTCATGGTTAGGTTTGGTTTAGGGTTAGGGTTAGTTTTATGATTAGGTTTCGGGTTAGTGTTAGAGTTAGGGTTAGGCTTTGGTGCGAGGGGTTAGGTTTTGGGTTAGGGTTAGGGTTATCGTTAGGGCTTAGGTTTTCAGGTGAGTGTTAGGGTTAGGGTTAGGGATAGCATTAGGGTTAGCTTTTGGGGGTACGGTTAGGGGTTAGATGAGGGTTACAGTTAGTATTGCAGTTAAGGTTAGGTTTTAGGACAAGTGTTAGGATTAGGGTTAGAGTTAGAGTTAGGGTTAGGTGCAGGGTTAGGTGCAGGGTAAGTTTTAGGTTTAAGTCCTGGTTTAGGGTTAGAGTTAGTGTTCTCTTTAGGGTCAAGTTTAGAGTTCGGGTTAGGTTTAGGATTAGGTCTATTGTTGGGCTTAGGATTAGGGTTAGGTTCAGAACTATTGTAAGGCTTAGGTTTAGGGTTACAGATGGACTAGCTTTACGGTTAGAGTTAGGTTTAAGGTTAGGGTTTGGGCTAGGTTTACGTTTACGGTTATGGTTAGGGTTAGGATTTGGTTGAAGTTTAGCATAGGCTGAGGGTTACTTTTAGGGTTAGGGCTAGAGTTTGGGTTTGTGTTCAGGTTAGTGTTATGGTTAGATTTAGGGTCCAGTTTAGGGTTAGGGGTTATGTTTAGTGTTAGGGTTAGTTTTAGGTTTAGGGTTAGTGTGAAGTTTAGGTTAAGGGTGAGAGTTAGGGTTAGGGTTAGGGTTAGGATTAGGCTTAGTGTTAGACGTTAGGTTTAGGCTGCTAGTTTTAGGTTTATGGTTAGGGTAGGTTTAAGTTTAGGGTTAATGTTAGGGTTAGTGTTAGATTAGGGTTACTGTTCGTGTTAGGGGTACAGTTAGGGTTAGGGATAGCGTTAGGTTTAGGGTTAGGAATATAGTTAGGGGTTAGGGTGAGGGTTGGGGATATGGTGAGGGTTAGGTTTAGGTTTACAGTTAAGGTGAGGGTTTAGGGTAATTGTTATGGTTAGGGTTAGAGTTAGGGTCATGGTGAAGTTTCAGTTAATAGTGGGGTTCAGGGTTAATGTTAGATTTAGGGTTAAGGTTAGTGTTAGGGTTAGGTTTAGGTTAGGGTTAAGGTAGCGGTCAGGTTAGGGTTAAGACTAGGTTTACGGTAAAGTGTAAGGCTAGGTTAGGGTTAGGTTTAGAGTTAGTGCTAGGGTTTAGGGTTAGGGTTAAGGTCAGGTTTAGAGTTATTGTTAGGTTTACGGTTAAGGTTAGGGTAGAGTTCAGGTTAAGTTGAAGGTTAGGGTAAGAGTTAGGTTTATGTCAGGTTTAGGGTTAGGATGAGGGATAGGGTTAGGGTTAGGGAAAGGGTTAGGGTTTCGTGTGAGGATTAGTGTTATGTTTACATTAAGCTGATGTTTTTGGGTGTTACAGTAATGTTTAGGGTTAGAGTTAGGTTAGGTTTAGAGTTAGGGCTAGAGTATGGTGATAGTGCTTTAGGTTTAGGTTTAGGGTGGAATTTAGGTTAAGGATGAGGGTTAGGGTTGGGGTAGGTGTTTGGATTAAGGTTAGGGTCAGGTTTAGGGTTTTGGTTTAGAGTTCAGGTTAGATTCAGGGTTAGGGTTAGATTTAGGTTTAGGGTTAGGGTTAGGTTTAGTGTTAGTTTAGCTTAGGGTTAGGGTTTGAATGAAGTTAGGGTAGGTTTAGGGTTATGGTTAGGTTGAAATTTTGGTTAAGTGTGAGGGTTTGGTTTCGGGTTAGGATTAGAGTTAGGGTTAGTGGTTAAGGTTAGGTTTAGGGTTAAGGTTAGGTTTAGGCTAAGCATTAGGGTTAGAGTTAGGGTTAGTGGTTAGTGTTTCAGTTAGGTTTAGGATAGGGTTATAATTAGGGTTAAGTTTAGGGTTACGGTAAGAGTTAGATTTACGTTTACAGTTAAGGTGAGGGTTTTGCGTAACTGTTACGGTTAGGGTTAGGGCTAGGTTTAGGGTTCGAGTTGGGTTAGGGGTTAGGTTTAGGTTAAGTTTATGGTAGGCTTAAAGTTAGGGTTAAGGTTAGGTTAGGGTTAGGGTCAGGGTTAGGATTAGAATTAGGTTTTGGGCAAGGGTTAGTGTCAGAGTTATTATAAGGGTTAGGTTTAGGGTTACAGATGGGCCAAGGTTAAGGTTAGGGTTAGGTTTAGGGGTTGGATTAGGGTTAAAGTTAGGGTTAGCTTTAGGTTAGGGATAGGGTGAAGTAAAGTAGGGTGAGGGTTAGGGATATGGCTAAGGTTTGGGTTCGTTTTCAGGTTAGTGTTAAGTTTATGTTTAGGGTTAGCGATAAGTTTATGGGTTCTGTTTAGTTTTAGGGTTAGGGTTAGATTTTAGGTTAGGGTTAAGTGTAACAGTTAGGGTTACGATTTGTGTTAGGCATTGTGGTTGGGGTGAGTGTTAGGTTTATGGTTAGGGTTGGGTAGAGTTAGGATTATGGTTATGGTAAGGTGTTAGGGTTTAGAGGTGTAGTTTAGGGTTAGGGTTTGGGTGAGGGTTTCGGTTAGGCATTGTGGTTCTGGTCATGGTTAAGTTTGGTTCAGAGTTAGGGTTAGGTTTATGATTAGGTTTCGGGTTAGTGTTAGAGTTAGGGTGAGGGATAGTGTTAAGGTTTAGGTTAGGTTTTGGTGTTATGGGTTAGGGTTTGCGTTAGGGTTTGCGTTAGAAAGAAAAGAGAATAGCAAGAGGCCTTTTCTCCCCGGCTGCTTTCCCAAGCCCTTCCAGCTAAAACTATGTCGTTGCTCCTCTGGAAGGATCCCTGCACCGCGAAGTAGGTTTTCAGAAGAAGCCCTGCGTTTGCAAGAGCAAAGGAGCAATTCGTTGCAGGAAAGAGGAAGGAAAGAAAGTTTCTCTCCCTCTGCCTGCTTTGCTCAGAGGACTGGATGAAGTCAGGGAGTTCTCCCTTTCACTGAGAAACGTGTAGGCTGCTGTTGCCTGTGCGCTCTCTTCTTTGCAAAAGGGTCTGCAGTTCCATGCTTTGAACCGTGGAAAGGCGCTGGGCTCTGCTAAGACTTCCCCCGGCACTTCGTTTGCCCTGGGCCAAAGCGAGCCTTCACAATAGCTGAACGCTAACACTGCATACTCGTTCCACTTCCAGAACAGGACTACCGCGAGGCACTTCTCCGGGGGAAAACGGCCCTTCGCGAAGGGCAGATCTGCCGAGCTCATTGCGGAAAAGCGAAAGCAAAGGACGCTTTTCTCCCTCTAACCGCCTTCGTCAGAGGAACGGGGGAAGTCACAGTGTTCTTTCTCTCACTGAGATACACACAATCTGACGTTGCCTCTGAGCTCCGTTGCTGGCAAAGAACTGAAACTGACATACATTCCCGGGGAGAAACACAGGGCTTTGCTAGGATTTCTCTAGGCAGTGTGTTTTCACTGGGCCTCACTGTACCAACACTATCTCGCCAGGGCAACACTGCGTGGGATTTCCTCTGCCAGGAGAGAGCTGCTGCTTTGTAGTTTGTGCTGGGAAACCTTGCTTTGGCAAGTGCCAATTGACCGCATTCAGGCAGAAAGAAAAGAGAATAGCAAGAGGCCTTTTCTCCCCGGCTGCTTTCCCAAGCCCTTCCAGCTAAAACTATGTCGTTGCTCCTCTGGAAGGATCCCTGCACCGCGAAGTAGGTTTTCAGAAGAAGCCCTGCGTTTGCAAGAGCAAAGGAGCAATTCGTTGCAGGAAAGAGGAAGGAAAGAAAGTTTCTCTCCCTCTGCCTGCTTTGCTCAGAGGACTGGATGAAGTCAGGGAGTTCTCCCTTTCACTGAGAAACGTGCAGGCTGCTGTTGCCTGTGCGCTCTCTTCTTTGCAAAAGAGTCTGCAGTTCCACGCTTTGAACCGTGGAAAGGCCCTGGGTTCTGCTAAGACTTCCCCCAGCGCTTCGTTTGCCCTGGGCCAAAGCGAGCCTTCACAATAGCTGAACGCTAACACTGCATACTCGTTCCACTTCCAGAACAGGGCTACCGCGAGGCAGTTCTCCGGGGGAAAACGGCCCTTCGCGAAGGGCAGATCTGCCGAGGTCATTGCGGAAAAGCGAAAGCAAAGGACGCTTTTCTCCCTCTAACCGCTTTCGTCAGAGGAACGGGGGAAGTCACAGTGTTCTTTCTCTCACTGAGATACACACAATCTGACGTTGCCTCTGAGCTCCGTTGCTGGCAAAGAACTGAAACTGACATACGTTTCTGTGGGGAAACACAGGGCTTTGCTAGGATTCCTCTAGGCAGTGTGTTTTCCCTGGGTCTCACTGTATCAACACTATCTCGCAAGGGCAGCACTGCATGGGATTTCCTCTGCCAGGAGAGAGCTGCTGCTTTGTAGTTTGTGCTGGGAAACCTTGCTTTGGCAAGTGCGAATTGACTGCTTTCAGGCAGAAAGAAAAGAAAATAGCAAGAGGCTTTTTCTCCCCGGCTGCTCTGCCAAGCCCTTCCAGCTAAAACTATGTCGTTGCTCCTCTGGAAGGATCCCTGCACTGCGAAGTAGGTTTACAGAAGAATCCCTGCGTTTGCAAGAGCAAATGAGCAATTCGTTGCAGGAAAGAGGAAGGAAAGAAAGTTTCTCTCCCTCTGCCTGCTTTGCTCAGAGGACTGGATGAAGTCAGGGAGTTCTCCCTTTCACTGAGAAACGTGCAGGCTGCTGTTGCCTGTGCGCTCTCTTCTTTGCAAAAGAGTCTGCAGTTCCACGCTTTGAACCGTGGAAAGGCGCCGGGCTCTGCTAAGATTTCCCCCGGCGCTTCCTTTGCCCTGGGCCAAAGCTAGCCTTCACAATAGCTGAACGCCAACACTGCATACTCGTTCTACTTCCAGAACAGGGCTACGGCGAGGCAGTTCTCCGGGGGAAAACGACCCTTCGCGAAGGGCAGATCTGTGGAGCTCATTGCGGGAAAGCGAAAGCAAAGGACGCTTTTCACCCTCTAACCGCTTTCGTCAGAGGAACGGGGGAAGTCACAGTGTTCTTTCTCTCACTGAGATACACACAATCTGACGTTGCCTCTGAGCTCCGTTGCTGGCAAAGAACTGAAACGGACATACATTCCTGTGGGGAAACACAGGGCTTTGCTAGGATTTCTCTAGGCAGTGTGTTTTCCCTGGGCCTCACTGTAGCAACACTATCTCGCCAGGGCAACACTGCGTGGGATTTCCTCTGCCAGGAGAGAGCTGCTGCTTTGTAGTTTGTGCTGGGAAACCTTGCTTTGGCAGGTGCCAATCAACCGCATTCGGGCAGAAAGAAAAGAGAATAGCAAGAGGCCTTTTCTCCCCGGCTGCTTTCACAAGCCCTTCCAGCTAAAACTATGTCGTTGCTCCTCTGGAAGGATCTCTGCACCGCGACGTAGTTTCTCAGAAGAAGCCCTGCGTTTGCAAGAGCAAATGAGGAATTCGTTGCAGCAAAGAGGAAGGAAAGAAAGTTTCTCTCCCTCTGCCTGCTTTGCTCAGAGGACTGGATGAAGTCAGGGAGTTCTCCCTTTCACTGAGAAATTGCCGGCTGCTGTTGCCTGTGCGCTCTCTTCTTTGCACAAGAGTCTGCAGTTCCACGCTTTGAACCGTGGAAAGGCGCCGGTTTCTGCTAAGACTTCCCCGGGCGCTTCGTTTGCCGTGGGCCAAAGCTAGCCTTCACAATAGCTGAACGCCAACACTGCATACTCGTTCCACTTCCAGAACAGGGCTTCCGCGAGGCAGTTTTCCGGGGGATAACGGCCCTTCGCGAAGGGCAGATCTGCCGAGCACATTGCGGGAAAGCGAAAGCAAAGGACGCTTTTCACCCTCTAACCGCTTTTGTCAGAGGAACGGGGGAAGTCACAGTGTTCTTTCTCTCACTGAGATACACACAATCTGACGTTGCTTCTTTGCTCCGTTGCTGGCGAAGAACTGAAACGGACATACATTCCTGTGGCGAAACACAGGGCTTTGCTAGGATTTCTCTAGGCAGTGTGTTTTCCCTGGGCCTCACTGTATCAACACTATCTCGCAAGGGCAGCACTGCATGGGATTTCCTCTGCCAGGAGAGAGCTGCTGCTTTGTAGTTTGTGCTGGGAAACCTCTCTTTGGCAAGTGCGAATTGACTGCATTCAGGCAGAAAGAAAAGAGAATAGCAAGAGGCCTTTTCTCCCCGGCTGCTTTCCCAAGCCCTTCCAGCTAAAACTATGTCGTTGCTCCTCTGGAGGGATCCCTGCACGGTGACGTAGTTTCTCAGAAGAAGCCCTGCGTTTGCAAGAGCAAATGAGGAATTCGTTGCAGGAAAGAGGAAGGAAAGAAAGTTTCTCTCCCTCTGCCTGCTTTGCTCAGAGGACTGGATGAAGTCAGGGAGTTCTCCCTTCCACTGAGAAACGTGCGGGCTGCTGTTGCCTGTGCGCTCTCCTCTTTGCACTAGAGTCTGCAGTTCCACGCTTTGAACCGTGGAAAGGCGCCGGGCTCTGCTAAGACTTCCCCCGGCGCTTCGTTTGCCCTGGGCCAAAGCGAGCCTTCACATTAGCTGAACGCTAACACTGCATACTCGTTCCACTTCCAGAACAGGGCTACTGCCAGGCAGTTCTCCGGGGGAAAACGGCCCTTCGCGAAGGGCAGATCTGTGGAGCTCATTGCGGGAAAGCGAAAGCAAAGGACGCTTTTCTCCCTCTAACTGCTTTCGTCAGAGGAACGGGGGAAGTCACAGTGTTCTTTCTCTCACTGAGATACACACAATCTGACGTTGCCTCTGAGCTCCGTTGCTGGCAAAGAACTGAAACGGACATACATTCCTGTGGGGAAACACAGGGCTTTGCTAGGATTTCTCTAGGCAGTGTGTTTTCCCTGGGCCTCACTGTAGCAACACTATCTCGCAAGAGCAACACTGAATGGGATTTCCTCTTCATGAGAGAGCTGCTGCTTTGTAGTTTGTGCTGGGAAACCTTGCCTTGGCAGGTGCCAATTGACCGCATTCGGGCAGAAAGAAAATAGAACAGCAAGCGGCCTTTTCTCCCCGGCTGCTCTGCCAAGCCCTTCCAGCTAAAACTATGTCGTTGCTCCTCTGGAAGGATCTCTGCACCGTGACGTAGTTTTTTAGAAGAAACCTTACGTTTGCAACAGCAAATGAGGAATTCTTTGCAGGAAAGAGGAAGGAAAGAAAGTTTCTCTCCCTCTGCCTGCTTTGCTCAGAGGACTGGATGAAGTCAGGGAGTTCTCCCTTTCACTGAGAAACGTGCGGGCTGCTGTTGCCTGTGCGCTCTCTTCTTTGCAAAAGAGTCTGCAGTTCCACGCTTTGAACCGTGGAAAGGCGCCGGTTTCTGCTAAGACTTCCCCGGGCGCTTCGTTTGCCGTGGGCAAAAGCTAGCCTTCACAATAGCTGAACGCCAACACTGCATACTCGTTCCACTTCCAGAACAGGGCTTCCGCGAGGCAGTTTTCCGGGGGATAACGGCCCTTCGTGAAGGGCCGATCTGCCGAGCTCATTGCGGGAAAGCGACAGCAAAGGACGCTTTTCTCCCTCTAACCGCTTTCGTCAGAGGAACGGGGGAAGTCACAGTGTTCTTTCTCTCACCGAGATACACACAATCTGACGTTGCCTCTGAGCTCCGTTGCTGGCAAAGAACGGAAACTGACATGCATTCCTGTGGGGAAACACAGGGCTTTGCTAGGATTTCTCTAGGCAGTGTGTTTTCCCTGGGCCTCACTGTAGCAACACTATCTCGCCAGGGCAACACTGCGTGGAATTTCCTCTGCCAGGAGAGAGCTGCTGCTTTGTAGTTTGTGCTGGGAATCCTTGCTTTCGCAAGTGCCATTTGACCGCATTCAGGCAGAAAGAAAAGAGAATAGCAAGAGGCCTTTCCTCCCCGGCTGCTTTCCCAAGACCTTCCAGCTAAAACTATGTCGTTGCTACCCTGGAAGGATCCCTGCACCGCGACGTAGGTTTTCAGAAGAAGACCTGCGTTTGCAAGAGCAAATGAGGGATTCGTTGCAGGAAAGAGGAAGGAAAGAAAGTTTCTCTCCTTCGGCCTGCTTTGCTCAGAGGACTGGATGAAGTGAGGGAGTTCTCCCTTTCACTGAGAAATTGCCGGCTGCTGTTGCCTGTGCGCTCTCTTCTTTGCAAAAGAGTCTGCAGTTCCACGCTTTGAACCGTGGAAAGGCGCCGGGCTCTGCTAAGATTTCCCCCGGCGCTTCCTTTGCCCTGGGCCAAAGCTAGCCTTCACAATAGCTGAACGCCAACACTGCATACTCGTTCTACTTCCAGAACAGGGCTACCGCGAGGCAGTTCTCCGGGGGAAAACGACCCTTCGCGAAGGGCAGATCTGTGGAGCTCATTGCGGGAAAGCGAAAGCAAAGGACGCTTTTCACCCTCTAACCGCTTTCGTCAGAGGAACGGGGGAAGTCACAGTGTTCTTTCTCTCACTGAGATACACACAATCTGACGTTGCCTCTGAGCTCCGTTGCTGGCAAAGAACTGAAACGGACATACATTCCTGTGGGGAAACACAGGGCTTTGCTAGGATTTCTCTAGGCAGTGTGTTTTCCCTGGGCCTCACTGTAGCAACACTATCTCGCCAGGGCAACACTGCGTGGGATTTCCTCTGCCAGGAGAGAGCTGCTGCTTTGTAGTTTGTGCTGGGAAACCTTGCTTTGGCAGGTGCCAATCAACCGCATTCGGGCAGAAAGAAAAGAGAATAGCAAGAGGCCTTTTCTCCCCGGCTGCTTTCCCAAGCCCTTCCAGCTAAAACTATGTCGTTGCTCCTCTGGAAGGATCTCTGCACCGCGACGTAGTTTCTCAGAAGAAGCCCTGCGTTTGCAAGAGCAAATGAGGAATTCGTTGCAGCAAAGAGGAAGGAAAGAAAGTTTCTCTCCCTCTGCCTGCTTTGCTCAGAGGACTGGATGAAGTCAGGGAGTTCTCCCTTTCACTGAGAAATTGCCGGCTGCTGTTGCCTGTGCGCTCTCTTCTTTGCACAAGAGTCTGCAGTTCCACGCTTTGAACCGTGGAAAGGCGCCGGTTTCTGCTAAGACTTCCCCGGGCGCTTCGTTTGCCGTGGGCCAAAGCTAGCCTTCACAATAGCTGAACGCCAACACTGCATACTCGTTCCACTTCCAGAACAGGGCTTCCGCGAGGCAGTTTTCCGGGGGATAACGGCCCTTCGCGAAGGGCAGATCTGCCGAGCACATTGCGGGAAAGCGAAAGCAAAGGACGCTTTTCACCCTCTAACCGCTTTTGTCAGAGGAACGGGGGAAGTCACAGTGTTCTTTCTCTCACTGAGATACACACAATCTGACGTTGCTTCTTTGCTCCGTTGCTGGCGAAGAACTGAAACGGACATACATTCCTGTGGCGAAACACAGGGCTTTGCTAGGATTTCTCTAGGCAGTGTGTTTTCCCTGGGCCTCACTGTATCAACACTATCTCGCAAGGGCAGCACTGCATGGGATTTCCTCTGCCAGGAGAGAGCTGCTGCTTTGTAGTTTGTGCTGGGAAACCTCTCTTTGGCAAGTGCGAATTGACTGCATTCAGGCAGAAAGAAAAGAGAATAGCAAGAGGCCTTTTCTCCCCGGCTGCTTTCCCAAGCCCTTCCAGCTAAAACTATGTCGTTGCTCCTCTGGAGGGATCCCTGCACGGTGACGTAGTTTCTCAGAAGAAGCCCTGCGTTTGCAAGAGCAAATGAGGAATTCGTTGCAGGAAAGAGGAAGGAAAGAAAGTTTCTCTCCCTCTGCCTGCTTTGCTCAGAGGACTGGATGAAGTCAGGGAGTTCTCCCTTCCACTGAGAAACGTGCGGGCTGCTGTTGCCTGTGCGCTCTCCTCTTTGCAAAAGAGTCTGCAGTTCCACGCTTTGAACCGTGGAAAGGCGCCGGGCTCTGCTAAGACTTACCCCGGCGCTTCGTTTGCCCTGGGCCAAAGCGAGCCTTCACATTAGCTGAACGCTAACACTGCATACTCGTTCCACTTCCAGAACAGGGCTACCGCGAGGCAGTTCTCCGGGGGAAAACGGCCCTTCGCGAAGGGCAGATCTGTGGAGCTCATTGCGGGAAAGCGAAAGCAAAGGACGCTTTTCTCCCTCTAACTGCTTTCGTCAGAGGAACGGGGGAAGTCACAGTGTTCTTTCTCTCACTGAGATACACACAATCTGACGTTGCCTCTGAGCTCCGTTGCTGGCAAAGAACTGAAACGGACATACATTCCTGTGGGGAAACACAGGGCTTTGCTAGGATTTCTCTAGGCAGTGTGTTTTCCCTGGGCCTCACTGTAGCAACACTATCTCGCAAGAGCAACACTGAATGGGATTTCCTCTTCATGAGAGAGCTGCTGCTTTGTAGTTTGTGCTGGGAAACCTTGCCTTGGCAGGTGCCAATTGACCGCATTCGGGCAGAAAGAAAAGAGAACAGCAAGCGGCCTTTTCTCCCCGGCTGCTCTGCCAAGCCCTTCCAGCTAAAACTATGTCGTTGCTCCTCTGGAAGGATCTCTGCACCGTGACGTAGTTTTTTAGAAGAAACCTTACGTTTGCAACAGCAAATGAGGAATTCTTTGCAGGAAAGAGGAAGGAAAGAAAGTTTCTCTCCCTCTGCCTGCTTTGCTCAGAGGACTGGATGAAGTCAGGGAGTTCTCCCTTTCACTGAGAAACGTGCGGGCTGCTGTTGCCTGTGCGCTCTCTTCTTTGCAAAAGAGTCTGCAGTTCCACGCTTTGAACCGTGGAAAGGCGCCGGTTTCTGCTAAGACTTCCCCGGGCGCTTCGTTTGCCGTGGGCAAAAGCTAGCCTTCACAATAGCTGAACGCCAACACTGCATACTCGTTCCACTTCCAGAACAGGGCTTCCGCGAGGCAGTTTTCCGGGGGATAACGGCCCTTCGCGAAGGGCCGATCTGCCGAGCTCATTGCGGGAAAGCGACAGCAAAGGACGCTTTTCTCCCTCTAACCGCTTTCGTCAGAGGAACGGGGGAAGTCACAGTGTTCTTTCTCTCACCGAGATACACACAATCTGACGTTGCCTCTGAGCTCCGTTGCTGGCAAAGAACGGAAACTGACATGCATTCCTGTGGGGAAACACAGGGCTTTGCTAGGATTTCTCTAGGCAGTGTGTTTTCCCTGGGCCTCACTGTAGTAACACTATCTCGCCAGGGCAACACTGCGTGGAATTTCCTCTGCCAGGAGAGAGCTGCTGCTTTGTAGTTTGTGCTGGGAATCCTTGCTTTCGCAAGTGCCATTTGACCGCATTCAGGCAGAAAGAAAAGAGAATAGCAAGAGGCCTTTCCTCCCCGGCTGCTTTCCCAAGACCTTCCAGCTAAAACTATGTCGTTGCTCCTCTGGAGGGATCCCTGCACGGTGACGTAGTTTCTCAGAAGAAGCCCTGCGATTGCAAGAGCAAATGAGGAATTCGTTGCAGGAAAGAGGAAGGAAAGAAAGTTTCTCTCCCTCTGCCTGCTTTGCTCAGAGGACTGGATGAAGTCAGGGAGTTCTCCCTTTCACTGAGAAACGTGCGGGCTGCTGTTGCCTGTGCGCTCTCTTCCTTGCAAAAGAGTCTGCAGTTCCACGCTTTGAACCGTGGAAAGGCGCCGGGCTCTGCTAAGAGTTCCCCCGGCGCTTCGTTTGCATGGGCCAAAGCGAGCCTTCACATTAGCCGAACGCTAACACTGCATACTCGTTCCACTTCCAGAACAGGGCTACTGCCAGGCAGTTCTCCGGGGGAAAACGGCCCTTCGCGAAGGGCAGATCTGTGGAGCTCATTGCGGGAAAGCGAAAGCAAAGGACGCTTTTCTCCCTCTAACTGCTTTCGTCAGAGGAACGGGGGAAGTCACAGTGTTCTTTCTCTCACTGAGATACACACAATCTGACGTTGCCTCTGAGCTCCGTTGCTGGCAAAGAACTGAAACGGACATACATTCCTGTGGGGAAACACAGGGCTTTGCTAGGATTTCTCTAGGCAGTGTGTTTTCCCTGGGCCTCACTGTAGCAACACTATCTCGCAAGGGCAACACTGAATGGGATTTCCTCTTCATGAGAGAGCTGCTGCTTTGTAGTTTGTGCTGGGAAACCTTGCCTTGGCAGGTGCCAATTGACCGCATTCGGGCAGAAAGAAAAGAAAATAGCAAGAGGCCTTTTCTCCCCGGCTGCTCAGCCAAGCCGTTCCAGCTAAAACTATGTCGTTGCTCCTCTGGAAGGATCTCTGCACCGTGACGTAGTTTTTTAGAAGAAGCCTTACGTTTGCAAGAGCAAATGAGGAATTCGTTGCAGGAAAGAGGAAGGAAAGAAAGTTTCTCTCCTTCTGCCTGCTTTGCTCAGAGGACTGGATGAAGTCAGGGAGTTCTCCCTTTCACTGAGAAACGTGCGGGCTGCTGTTGCCTGTGCGCTCTCTTCTTTGCAAAAGAGTCTGCAGTTCCACGCTTTGAACCGTGGAAAGGCGCCGGGCTCTGCTAAGATTTCCCCCGGCGCTTCGTTTGCCCTGGGCCAAAGCGAGCCTTCACATTAGCTGAACGCTAACACTGCATACTCGTTCCACTTCCAGAACAGGGCTACCGCGAGGCAGTTCTCCGGGGAAAAACGGCCCTTCGCGAAGGGCAGATCTGTGGAGCTCATTGCGGGAAAGCGACAGCAAAGGACGCTTTTCTCCCTCTAACCGCTTTCGTCAGAGGAACGGGGAAGTCACAGTGTTCTTTCTCTCACTGAGATACACACAATCTGACGTTGCCTCTGAGCTCCGTTGCTGGCAAAGAACTGAAACGGACATACATTCCTGTGGGGAAACACAGGGCTTTGCTAGGATTTCTCTAGGCAGTGTGTTTTCCCTGGGCCTCACTGTACCAACACTATCTCGCAAGGGCAGCACTGCATGGGATTTCCTCTGCCAGGAGAGAGCTGCTGCTTTGTAGTTTGTGCTGGGAAACCTTGCTTTGGCAAGTGCCAATTGACCGCAGTGAGGCAGAAAGAAAAGAGAATAGCAATAGGCCTTTTCTCCCCGGCTGCTTTCCCAAGCCCTTCCAGCTAAAACTATGTCGTTGCTCCTCTGAAAAGATCCCTGCACCGCGACGCAGGTTTTCAGAAGAAGCCCTGCGTTTGCAAGAGCAAATGAGGAATTCGTTGCAGGAAAGAGGAAGGAAAGAAAGTTTCTCTCCTTCTGCCTGCTTTGCTCAGAGGACTGGATGAAGTCAGGGAGTTCTCCCTTTCACTGAGAAACGTGCAGGCTGCTGTTGCCTGTGTGCTCTCTTCTTTGCAAATGAGTCTGCAGTTCCACGCTTTGAACCGTGGAAAGTCGCTGGGCTCTGCTAAGATTTCCCCCGGCGCTTCGTTTGCCCTGGGCCAAAGCGAGCCTTCACAATAGCTGAACGCTATCACTGCATACTCGTTCCAGTTCCAGAACAGGGCTACCGCGAGGCAGTTCTCCGGGGGAAAACTGCCCTTCGCGAAGGGCAGATCTGCCGAGCTCATTGCGGGAAAGCGAAAGCAAAGGACGCTTTTCTCCCTCTAACCGCTTTCGTCAGAGGAACGGGGGAAGTCACAGTGTTCTTTCTCTCACTGAGATACACACAATCTGACGTTGCCTCTTTGCTCCGTTGCTGGCGAAGAACTGAAATGGACATACATTTCTTTGGGGAAACATAGGGCTTTGCTAGGATTTCTCTAGGCAGTGTGTTTTAAACCCCTAACAACAAACAACACTAACCCTCTAACAACAACAAACACTAACCTCCTGAATAAAAGCAACACTAACCCCCTAACAACAACCAACACTAACCCCCTAACAACAAACAACACGAAAACCCTAACAACAAACTCCACTAAACCCCAAGAAACAACTCTAAACGCCTAAAAACAAAGAATACTAAACACTTAACAGCAAACAACACTAACACCCTAACCACAACCAACCCTAACATCATAACAACAAAGAACACTAACACCCTAAGAACAAACAACACTAACCCGCAACAAAAAACAACAGTAACCCCCTTAGAACAAGAACCCTAACCCCCTAACAACAAACAACCCTAAACCATTAATAACAAACAAAACTAACCCCGGAACAACAAACAACACTAACCCCCTAACAACAAACAACACTAAGCCCTTAACAACAAACAACCCTAACCCCGAACAAGAAACATCCCTAACGCCTTAACAACGAACAACATAACCAAACAGCAAACAACACTAACCCACTAAGAACAAACACTAACCCCGTAACAACAAACTACCCTAACCCCGTAACAACAAACAACCCTAACTTACTAACAACAAACAACATTAACCAGCTAACAACAAACAACACTAACCCCCTAACAACTAATAACCCTAAATCCCTAATAACAAACAACACTAACCCCTAACAACAAAAAACCCTAATACACTAACAACAAACAACCCTAACACGCTAAAAACCAACAACACTAACCCCCAACCACAAACAGCACTAACCCAATCAAAACAAAAAACACTAACCCCCTAACAACAACCAACACTTTCCCCGTAACAACAAACAACACTAACCCCCTAGCAAGAACCAACACTAACCCCCTAACAAGAAAGAACCCTAATCCCCTAACAACAAACCACCCTAAGCCCCTAACAACAAACAACACTAAACCCCTAACAACAAACAACACTAACCCCCTAACATCAAACTAACCTAACCCCCTAACAACAAACAACCCTAAGCCACTAAAAACAAACAACACTAACCCCCTAACAGGAAACTACCCTAACCTAGTAACCAAAAATACCCTAACCCCGTAAGAACAAACACCCCTAAGCCCCTAACAACAAACAACACTAACACACTAACAACCAACAACCCTAAACCTCTAAAAGCAAACAAAACTAACCCCCTAACAACTATCAACACCAACACTGTAACAACAAACACTAACCCCCTAACAACAAACAACCCTAACTCCCTAACAACCAACTACACTAACCTCCTAACCACAAACAGCAATAACCCAGTAAAAACAAAGAACACTAACCCCCTAACAGCAACCAACACTTACCCCCTAAAAACAAACAACACTAACCCCCTAACAGGAAACAACCCTAATCCCCTAACAACAAACAACCCTAAGCCCCTAAGAACAAAAAACTCTAAACACCGAACAACAAACAACACTAAATCCCTAACCACAAACAACACTAACCCCCTAACAACCAACAACACTAACCCCCTAACCACAAACTACACTAACACCCTAACAACAAACAACACTAAACCCCAACAAGAAACAAACCTAAACCCCTAACAACAAACAACACTAACCCCTAACAACCAGCAACACTAACTCCCTAACCCCAAACAGCACTAACCCACTAAGAACAAAAAACACTAACCTACTAACAACAACCAACACTAACGCCCTAAGAACAAACAACACTAACCCCCTAACAACAAACAACCCTAACCCCCTAACAACAAACAACCGTAACCAAACAACAAAGAACCCTAACCCACTAACAACAAACAACACTAACTCTATAACAAGAAACTACACTAACCCCGTAACAACAAAAAATCCTATCCCCGTAATAACAAAGAACACTAACCCCGTAACAACAAACAACCCTAACCCCCTAACAACCAATAACCCTAACCGCCTAACAAAAACCAACACTTTCCCCCTAAAAACAAACAACACTAACCCCCTAACAACAAACAACCCTAACCCCCTAAACAACCAGCAACACTAACCCCCTAACCACCAACACCACTAAGCCAGTAAAAACAAAAAAAACTAACCCCCTAGCAACAACCAACACTTATCCCCTAAAAACAAACAACACTAACCCCCAACAAGAAAGAACCCAAATCCTTTAACAGCAAACAACTCTAACCCCCTAACAGCAAAAAACTCTGAACCCCTAACAACAAACAACACTAACCCACTAACAACAAACAACCCTAACCCCCTAACAACAAAGAACCCTGACCCCCTAACAACCAGCAACACTAACCCCCAACCACAAACACTAATACCCTAAGAACAAAAACCACAAAACCACAACAAGAAACAACCCTAAACAGCTAACAATAAACAACACTAACCTCCTAACAACAACTATCACTAACACCCTAACAACAACCATCCCTAAACCCCCAACAGCAAACACCACTATCCCCCAACAAGAAACAACCCTAAACCCCTAAAAAGAAACATTAACCCCGTAACAACAAACAACACTAACGCTCTAACCACAAAAAACACTAACACCCTAAGAACAAACAACACCAACCCCCTAACAACAAACAACACTAACACCCTAACAACAACAAACCCAAAACCCTTAATAACAAACGCTGACCCCGAACAAGAAACATTAACCCCCAACAAAAAAAAGCACAAACCCCCTAACAACAACAACACTAATCCCCTAACAACAAACAACCCTAACCCACTAACAACAAACAACCTTAACCCCCCAAAACAAACAACCCTAACCCCCTAAAAACCAACAACACTAACCCCCTAACAACAAACAACACTTACCCCCTAACAACAAACAATCCTAACACCCTAAAAACTAACAATGCAAACCCCCTAAAAACAAACAACCCTAAAACCCTAAAAACAAACAACACTGAACCCCTAAAAACAAACAACACTAAGCCACTAACAACACACAGCACTAATCCACTAACAACAAAAAACACTAACGCCCTAATGACAAGCAACACTAACACCTAACAACAAACAACACTAAACACCTAACAACCATCGACCCTAATCTCCTAACAAGAAACAACCCTAACGCCCTGACAACAAACAACACTCACCCCCTAACAACAAACAACACTGAACCCCTAACAAAAAACCAAATTAACCCCTAATAACAAACAACCCTAACCCCTAACAACAAACAACCCTAACACCCTAACAACAAGCAACACTCAGCCCCTAACAACAAACAACACTAACCCCCAAAAACAAACAACAATAACCAACTAAAAAAACACAATCCTAACCCCCTAACCACAAAAAACACTAATACCCTAAAAACAAACAACTCTAAACAGCTAAAAACAAACAACACTGAACCCCTGATAACAAACAACACTAATCCCCTAACAACAAACAACCCTAACCCACTAAAAACGAACAAAATTGATCCCCTAACAAACAACACTAACCTCCAACAACAAACAACACTAACTCCCTAACATAAAACAACCCTAAGCCCCGAACAACAAAAAACTCTAACACACTGACAAACACTCCTAACAGCCTAACAACAAGCAACACTAACGCCCTAAGAACAACAAACCTAAACCCCTAACAACAAACAACACTAACCCACAAACAACAAACAACAATAAACCCCTAACAACAAACAACACTAACCCCCTAACAACAAACAGCCCTAACCCCGTAACAACAAACAAACCTAACCACCTAACAACAAACAACACTAACAAAATAACAACAAACTACCCTAACCCCCAAAAAACAAACAACCCTAACCCGCAACCACAAACAGCACTAACACCCTAACCACAAACAACACTAACACCCTAACCACAAACAACACTAACCCCGTAAGAACAAACAACACTAACCCCCTAACAACAAACAACACTAACATCCTAACAAAAAAAACTACTAAACCCCAACAAGAAATAACCCTAAACCCCTAACAACAAGCACTAACCCCCTAACAACAAACAACACGAAACCCCTAACAAGAAACTAACCTAACCCTGTAACAACAAACAACCCTAACCTCCTAAAAACAAACAATCCTAACCCCCTAATAAACAACAACACTAACCCCCTAACCACAAACAACACTAACACCCTAACAACAAAAACTACTAAACCCCAACAAGAAACAACCCTAAACCCCTAACAACAAACACTAACCCCCTAACAACAAACACCACTAACCCCCTAACAACAATCTTAACAACCTAACAACAAACAACACTAACCCCCTAAAAATAAACTACTCTAAACCCCTAACAACAAACAACCCTAACCCCCTAACAACAAACAACCCTAACCCCCTAACAAACAACACTAACACCCTAACCACAAACAACACTGACACCCTAACAACAAAAACTACGAAACCCCAACAAGAAACAACCCTAAACCCCTAACAACAAACACTAACGCCCTAACAACAAACAACACTAAACCCCTAACAAGAAACTAACCTAACCCTGTAACAACAAACAACCCTTACCTCCTAACAACAAACAACCCTAACCCACTAACAAACAACAACACTAACCCCCTAACCACAAACAACACCAACACCCTAACAACAAAAACTACTAAACCCCAACAAGAAGCAACCCTAAACCCCTAACAACAAACACTAACCCCCTAACAACAAACAACACTAAACCCCTAACAAGAAACTAACCTAACCCCGTAACAACAAACAACCCTAACCTCCTTACAATAAACAACCCTAAACCCCTAAAAACAAACAACACTAAACCCCTAACAACAAACAACACTAACACCCTAACAACAAAAACCACTAAACCCCAACAAGAAACAACCCTAAACCCCTAACAACAAACACTAACCCCCTAACAACAAACAACCCTAAACCCCTAACAAAAACCAACCTTAACCTTCTAACAACAAACAACGCTAACCCCCTAACAAACAACAACACTAACCCCCTAACCACAAACAACACTAACACCCTAACAGCAAAAACTACTAAACCCCAACAAGATACTATCCTAAACCCCTAACAACAAGCACTAACGAATTAAAAACAAACAACACTAAACCCCTAACAAGAAACTAACCTAACCCTGTAACAACAAACAACCCTAACCTCCTAAGAACAAACAACCTTAACCCCCTAACAACAAACAACCTTAAACCCCTAACAACCAACAACGCTCACCCCCTAACCACAAACAGCACTAACACCCAAACCACAAACAACACTAACACCCTAACAACAAAAAACACTAACCCCCTCACAACAAACACCACTAACTCCCTAACAACAACCCTAACAACCTAACAACAAACAACACTAACCCCCTAAAAATAAACTACTCTAAACACCTAACAACAAACAACCCTAACCCCCTAACAACAAACAACCCTAAACCCCTAACAACAAACAACCCTAACCTTCTAACAACACACAACCCTAACGCCCTAACAAACAACAACACTAACCCCCTAACCACAAGCAACACTAACACCCTAACAACAAAAACTACTAAAGCCCAACAAGAAACAACCCTAAACCCCTAAGAACAAACACTAACCCCCTAACAACAAACAACACTAAACCCCTAACAAGAAACTAACCTAACCCCGTAACAACAAACAACCCTAACCTCCTAACAACAAACAACCTTAAACTCCTGACAACAAACAACCCTAAACCCCTAACAACAAACAACACTAACACCCTAACAACAAAAACCACTAAACCCCAACAGGAAACAACACTAAACCCCTAACAACAAACACTAACCCCCTAACAACAAACAACACTAAACCCCTCACAAGAAACTAACCTAACCCCGTAACAACAAACAACCCTAACCTCCTAACAACAAACAACCTTAACCCCCTAACAACAAACAACCCTAAACCCCTAACAACAAACAATCCTAACCCCCTAACAACCAACAACGCACACCACCTATCCACAAACAACACTAACACCCTAACCACAAATAACACTAACCCCGTAAGAACAAACAACACTAACCCCCTAACAACAAACAACACTAACACCCTAACAACAAAAACTACTAAACCCCAACAAGAAACAACCCTAAACCCCTAACAACAAACACTAACCCCCTAACAACAAACAACACTAAAAACCTAACAAGAAACTAACCTAACCCCGTAACAACAAACAACCCTAACCTCCTAACAACAAACAACCTTAAACCCCTAACAACAAACAACCCTAAACCCCTAACAACAAACACTAACACCCTAACAACAAAAACCACTAAACCCCAACAAGAAACAACACTAAACCCCTAACAACAAACACTGACCCCCTAACAACAAACAACACTAAACCCCTAACAACAAACACTAACCCACTAACAACAAACAACACTAAACCCCTAACAAGAAACTAACCTAACCCTGTAACAACAAACAACCCTAACCTCCTAACAACAAACAACCTTAAACCCCTAACAACAAACAACCCTAAACCGCTATCAACAAACAACACTAACACCCTAACAACAAAAACCACTAAACCCCAACAAGAAACAACACTAAACCCCTAACAACAAACACTAACCCCCTAACAACAAACAACACTAAACCCATAACAAGAAACTAACCTAACCCTGTAACAACAAACAACCCTAACCTCCTAATAACAAACAACCTTAACCCCCTAACAACAAACAACACTAAACCCCTAACAACAAACAATCCTAACCCCCTAACAACCAACAACGCTCATCCTCTAACCACAAACAACACTAACACCCTAACCACAAACAGCACAAACCCCGTAAGAACAAACAACACTAACCCCCTAACAACAAACAACACTAACACCCTAACAACAAAAACTACTAAACCCCAACAAGAAACAACCCTAAACCCCTAACAACAAACACTAACCCCCTAACAACAAACAACACTAAACCCCTAACAAGAAACTAACCTAACTCCGTAACAACAAACAACCCTAACCTCCTAACAACAAACAACCCTAACCCACTAACAACAAACAACCTTAACCCCCCAAAACAAACAACCCTAACCCCCTAAAAACCAACAACACTAACCCCCTAACAACAAACAACACTTACCCCCTAACAACAAACAATCCTAACACCCTAAAAACAAACAATGCAAACCCCCTAAAAACAAACAACCCTAAAACCCTAAAAACAAACAACACTGAACCCCTAAAAACAAACAACACTAAGCCACTAACAACACACAGCACTAACCCACTAACAACAAAAAACACTAACGCCCTAATGACAAGCAACACTAACACCTAACAACAAACAACACTAAACACCTAACAACCATCGACCCTAATCTCCTAACAAGAAACAACCCTAACGCCCTGACAACAAACAACACTCACCCCCTAACAACAAACAACACTGAACCCCTAACAAAAAACCAAATTAACCCCTAATAACAAACAACCCTAACCCCTAACAACAAACAACCCTAACACCCTAACAACAAGCAACACTCAGCCCCTAACAACAAACAACACTAACCCCCAAAAACAAACAACAATAACCAACTAAAAAAACACAATCCTAACCCCCTAACCACAAAAAAACACTAATACCCTAAAAACAAACAACTCTAAACAGCTAAAAACAAACAACACTGAACCCCTGATAACAAACAACACTAATCCCCTAACAACAAACAACCCTAACCCACTAAAAACGAACAAAATTGATCCCCTAACAAACAACACTAACCTCCAACAACAAACAACACTAACTCCCTAACATAAAACAACCCTAAGCCCCGAACAACAAAAAACTCTAACACACTGACAAACACTCCTAACAGCCTAACAACAAGCAACACTAACGCCCTAAGAACAACAAACCTAAACCCCTAACAACAAACAACACTAACCCACAAACAACAAACAACAATAAACCCCTAACAACAAACAACACTAACCCCCTAACAACAAACAGCCCTAACCCCGTAACAACAAACAAACCTAACCACCTAACAACAAACAACACTAACAAAATAACAACAAACTACCCTAACCCCCAAAAAACAAACAACCCTAACCCGCAACCACAAACAGCACTAACACCCTAACCACAAACAACACTAACACCCTAACCACAAACAACACTAACCCCGTAAGAACAAACAACACTAACCCCCTAACAACAAACAACACTAACATCCTAACAAAAAAAACTACTAAACCCCAACAAGAAATAACCCTAAACCCCTAACAACAAGCACTAACCCCCTAACAACAAACAACACGAAACCCCTAACAAGAAACTAACCTAACCCTGTAACAACAAACAACCCTAACCTCCTAACAACAAACAATCCTAACCCCCTAATAAACAACAACACTAACCCCCTAACCACAAACAACACTAACACCCTAACAACAAAAACTACTAAACCCCAAAAAGAAACAACCCTAAACCCCTAACAACAAACACTAACCCCCTAACAACAAACACCACTAACCCCCTAACAACAATCTTAACAACCTAACAACAAACAACACTAACCCCCTAAAAATAAACTACTCTAAACCCCTAACAACAAACAACCCTAACCCCCTAACAACAAACAACCCTAACCCCCTAACAAACAACACTAACACCCTAACCACAAACAACACTGACACCCTAACAACAAAAACTACGAAACCCCAACAAGAAACAACCCTAAACCCCTAACAACAAACACTAACGCCCTAACAACAAACAACACTAAACCCCTAACAAGAAACTAACCTAACCCTGTAACAACAAACAACCCTTACCTCCTAACAACAAACAACCCTAACCCACTAACAAACAACAACACTAACCCCCTAACCACAAACAACACCAACACCCTAACAACAAAAACTACTAAACCCCAACAAGAAGCAACCCTAAACCCCTAAAAACAAACACTAACCCCCTAACAACAAACAACACTAAACCCCTAACAAGAAACTAACCTAACCCCGTAACAACAAACAACCCTAACCTCCTTACAATAAACAACCCTAAACCCCTAAAAACAAACAACACTAAACCCCTAACAACAAACAACACTAACACCCTAACAACAAAAACCACTAAACCCCAACAAGAAACAACCCTAAACCCCTAACAACAAACACTAACCCCCTAACAACAAACAACCCTAAACCCCTAACAAAAACCAACCTTAACCTTCTAACAACAAACAACGCTAACCCCCTAACAAACAACAACACTAACCCCCTAACCACAAACAACACTAACACCCTAACAGCAAAAACTACTAAACCCCAACAAGATACTATCCTAAACCCCTAACAACAAGCACTAACGAATTAAAAACAAACAACACTAAACCCCTAACAAGAAACTAACCTAACCCCGTAACAACAAACAACCCTAACCTCCTAAGAACAAACAACCTTAACCCCCTAACAACAAACAACCTTAAACCCCTAACAACCAACAACGCTCACCCCCTAACCACAAACAGCACTAACACCCAAACCACAAACAACACTAACACCCTAACAACAAAAAACACTAACCCCCTCACAACAAACACCACTAACTCCCTAACAACAACCCTAACAACTTAACAACAAACAACACTAACCCCCTAAAAATAAACTACTCTAAACACCTAACAACAAACAACCCTAACCCCCTAACAACAAACAACCCTAAACCCCTAACAACAAACAACCCTAACCTTCTAACAACACACAACCCTAACGCCCTAACAAACAACAACACTAACCCCCTAACCACAAGCAACACTAACACCCTAACAACAAAAACTACTAAAGCCCAACAAGAAACAACCCTAAACCCCTAAGAACAAACACTAACCCCCTAACAACAAACAACACTAAACCCCTAACAAGAAACTAACCTAACCCCGTAACAACAAACAACCCTAACCTCCTAACAACAAACAACCTTAAACTCCTGACAACAAACAACCCTAAACCCCTAACAACAAACAACACTAACACCCTAACAACAAAAACCACTAAACCCCAACAGGAAACAACACTAAACCCCTAACAACAAACACTAACCCCCTAACAACAAACAACACTAAACCCCTCACAAGAAACTAACCTAACCCCGTAACAACAAACAACCCTAACCTCCTAACAACAAACAACCTTAACCCCCTAACAACAAACAACCCTAAACCCCTAACAACAAACAATCCTAACCCCCTAACAACCAACAACGCACACCACCTATCCACAAACAACACTAACACCCTAACCACAAATAACACTAACCCCGTAAGAACAAACAACACTAACCCCCTAACAACAAACAACACTAACACCCTAACAACAAAAACTACTAAACCCCAACAAGAAACAACCCTAAACCCCTAACAACAAACACTAACCCCCTAACAACAAACAACACTAAAAACCTAACAAGAAACTAACCTAACCCCGTAACAACAAACAACCCTAACCTCCTAACAACAAACAACCTTAAACCCCTAACAACAAACAACCCTAAACCCCTAACAACAAACACTAACACCCTAACAACAAAAACCACTAAACCCCAACAAGAAACAACACTAAACCCCTAACAACAAACACTGACCCCCTAACAACAAACAACACTAAACCCCTAACAACAAACACTAACCCACTAACAACAAACAACACTAAACCCCTAACAAGAAACTAACCTAACCCTGTAACAACAAACAACCCTAACCTCCTAACAACAAACAACCTTAAACCCCTAACAACAAACAACCCTAAACCGCTATCAACAAACAACACTAACACCCTAACAACAAAAACCACTAAACCCCAACAAGAAACAACACTAAACCCCTAACAACAAACACTAACCCAATAACAACAAACAACACTAAACCCATAACAAGAAACTAACCTAACCCTGTAACAACAAACAACCCTAACCTCCTAATAACAAACAACCTTAACCCCCTAACAACAAACAACACTAAACCCCTAACAACAAACAATCCTAACCCCCTAACAACCAACAACGCTCATCCTCTAACCACAAACAACACTAACACCCTAACCACAAACAACACAAACCCCGTAAGAACAAACAACACTAACCCCCTAACAACAAACAACACTAACACCCTAACAACAAAAACTACTAAACCCCAACAAGAAACAACCCTAAACCCCTAACAACAAACACTAACCCCCTAACAACAAACAACACTAAACCCCTAACAAGAAACTAACCTAACTCCGTAACAACAAACAACCCTAACCTCCTAACAACAAACAACCCTAAACCCCTAACAACAAACAACCCTAACCTTCTAACAACAAACAACCCTAACCCCCTAACAAACAACAACACTAACCCCCTAACCACAAACAACACTAACACCCTAACAACAAAAACTACTAAACCCCAACAAGAAACAACCCTAAACCCCTAACAACAAACACTAACCCCCTAACAGCAAACAACACTAAACCCCTAACAAGAAACTAACCTAACCCCGTAACAACAAACAACCCTAACCTCCTAACAACAAACAACTTTAAACCCCTAACAACAAACAACCCTAACCCCCTAACAACAAACAACACTAACACCCTAACAACAAAAACCACTAAACCCCAAAAAGAAACAACACTAAACCCCTAACAACAAACACTAACCTCCTAACAACAAACAACACTAAACCCCTAACAAGAAACTAACCTAACCCTGTAACAACAAACAACCCTAACCTCCTAACAACAAACAACCTTAACCCCCTAACAACAAACAACCCTAAACCCCTAACAACAAACAATCCTAACCTCCTAACAACCAACAACGCACACCCCCTAACCACAAACAACACTAACACCCTAACAACAAACAACACTAACCCCGTAAGAACAAACAACACTAACCCCCAACAACAAACAACACTAACACCCTAACAAGAAAAACCACTAAACCCAACAAGAAACAACCCTAAACCCCTAACAACAAACACTAACCCCCTAACAAAACAACACTAAACCCCTAACAAGAAACTAACCTAACCCCATAACAACAAACAACCCTAACCTCCTAACAACAAACAACCTTAAACTCCTAACAACAAACAACCCTAAACCCCTAGCAACAAACAACACTAACACCCTAACAACAAAAACCACTAAACCCCAACAAGAAACAACACTAAACCCCTAACAACAAATACTAACCCCCAACAACAAACAACACTAAACCCCTAACAAGAAACTAACCTAACCCTGTAACAACAAACAACCCTAACCTCCTAACAACAAACAACCCTTACCCCCTAACAAACAACAACACTAACTCCCTAACCACAAACAATACTAACACCCTAGCAACAAAAACTACTAAACCCCAAAAAGAAACAACCCTAAACCCCTAACAACAAACACTAACCCCCTAACAACAAACAACACTAAACCCCTAACAAGAAACTAACCTAACCCCGTAACAACAAACAACCCTAACCTACTAACAACAAACAACCTTAAACCCCTAACAACAAACAACCCTAAACCCCTAACAACAAACAACACTAACACCCTAACAACAAAAAACACTAAACCCCAACAAGAAACAACCCTAAACCCCTAACAACAAACACTAACCCCCTAACAACAAACAACACTAAACCCCTAACAAGAAACTTACCTAACCCCGTAACAACAAACAACCCTAACCTCCTAACAACAAACAACCTTTAAACCCCTAACAACAAACAACCCTAAACCCCTAACAACAAACAACACTAACACCCTAACAACAAAAACCACTAAACCCCAACAAGAAACACCACTAAACCCCTAACAAGAAACACTAACCCCCTAACAACAAACAACACTAAACCCCTAACAAGAAACTAACCTAACCCTGTAAAAACAAACAACCCTAACCTCCTAACAACAAACAACCCTAACCCCCTAAGAAACAACAACACTAACCCCCTAACCACAAACAACTCTAACACCCTAACAACAAAAACTACTAAACCCCAACAAGAAACAACCCTAAACCCCTAACAACAAACACTAACCCCCTAACAACAAACAACACTAAACCCCTAACAAGAAACTAACCTAACCTCGTAAAAACAAACAACCCTAACCTCCTAACAACAAACAACCTTAAACCCCTAACAAACAACCCTAAACCCCTAACAACAAACAACACTAACACCTTAACAACAAAAACCACTAAACCCCAACAAGAAACAACACTAAACCCCTAACAACAAACACTAACCCCCTAACAACAAACAACACTAAACCCCTAACAAGAAACTAACCTAACCCTGTAACAACAAACAGCCCTAACCTCCTAACAACAAACCACATTAACCCCCTAACAACAAACAACCCTAAACCCCTAACAACAAACAATCCTAACCCCCTAACAACCAACAACTCTCACCCCCTAAACACAAACAACACTAACACCCTAACCACAAACAACACTAACCCCGTAAGAACAAACAACACTAACCCCCTAACCACAAACAACACTAACACCCTAACAACAAAAACTACTAAACCCCAAAAAGAAACAACCCTAAAACCCTAACAACAAACACTAACCCCTAACAACAAACAACACTAACACCCTAACAACAAAAAGCACTAAACCCCAACAAGAAACAACACTAAACCCCTAACAACAAACACTAACCCCCTAACAACAAACAACACTAAACCCCTAACAATAAACTAACCTAACCCTGTAACAACAAACAACCCTAACCTCCTAACAACAAACAACCCTAACCCCCTAACAAGCAACAACACTAAGCCCCTAACCACAAACAACACTAACACTCTAACAACTAAAACTACTAAACCCCAACAAGAAACAACCCTAAACCCCTAACAACAAACACTAACCCCCTAACAACAAACAACACTGAACCCCTAACAAGAAACTAACCTAACCCCGTAACAACAAACAACCCTAACCTCCTAACAACAAACAACCTTAAACCCCTAACAACAAACAACCCTAAACCCCTAACAAGAAACAACACTAACACCCTAACAACAAAAACCACTAAACCCCAACAAGAAACAACACTAAACCCCTAACAACAAACACTAACCTCCTAACAACAAACAACACTAAACCCCTAACAAGAAACTAACCTAACTCTGTAACAACAAACAACCCTAACCTCCTAACAACAAACAACCTTAACCCCCTAACAACAAACAACCCTAAACCCCTAACAACAAACAATCCTAACCACCTAACAACCAACAAAGCACACCCCCTAACCACAAACAACACTAACACCCTAACCACAAACAACACTAACCCCGTAAGAACAAACAATACTAACCCCCTAACAACAAACAACACTAACACCCTAACAACAAAAACTACTAAACCCCAACAAGAAACATTCCTAAACCCCTAACAACAAAATCTAACCCCCTAACAACAAACAACACTAAACCCCTAACAAGAAACTAACCTAACCCCGTAACAACAAACAACCCTAACCTCCTAACAACAAACAACCTTAAACCCCTAACAACAAACAACCCTAAACCACTATCAACAAACAACACTAACACCCTAACAACAAAAACCACTAAACCCCAACAAGAAACAACACTAAACCCCTAACAACAAACACTAACCCCCTAACAACAAACAACACTAAACCCCTAACAAGAAACTAACCTAACCGTGTAACAACAAACAACCCTAACCCCCTAACAACAAACAACCCTAAATCCCTAACAACAAACAATCCTAACCCCCTAACAACCAACAACGCACACCCCCTAACCACAAACAACACTAACACCCTAACCACAAACAACACTAACCCCGTAAGAACAAACTACACTAACGCCCTAACAACAAACAAAACTAACACCCTAACAACAAAAACTACTAAACCCCAACAAGAAACAACCCTAAACCCCTAACAACAAACACTAACCCCCTAACAACAAACAACACTAAACCCCTAACAAGAAACTAACCTAACCCCGTAACAACAAACAACCCTAACCTCCTAACAACAAACAACCTTAAACCCCTAACAACAAACAACCCTAAACCCCTAACAACAAACAACACTAACACCCTAACAACAAAAACCACTAAACCCCAACAAGAAACAACACTAAACCCCTAACAACAAACACTAACCCCCTAACAACAAACAACACTAAACCCCTAACAAGAAACTAACCTAACCCTGTAACAACAAACAACCCTAACCTCCTAACAAAAAACAACCTTAACATCCTAACAAACAACAACACTAACCCCCTAACCACAAACAACACTAACACCCTAAGAACAAAAACTACTAAACCCCAACAAGAAACAACCCTAAACCCCTAACAACAAACACTAACCCCCTAACAACAAACAACACTAAACCCCTAACAAGAAACTAACCTAACCCCGTAACAACAAACAACCCTAACCTCCTAACAGCAAACAACCTTAAACCCCTAAAAACAAACAACACTAAACCCCAGCAACAAACAACACTAAACCCCTAACAACAAACAACACTAACACCCTAGCAACAAAAACCACTAAACCCCAACAAGAAACAACACTAAACCCCTAACAAAAAACACTAACCTCCTAACAACAAACAACACTAAACCCCTAACAAGAAACTAACCTAACCCTGTAACAACAAACAGCCCTAACCTCCTAACAACAAACCACCTTAACCCCCTAACAACAAACAACCCTAAACCTCTAACAACAAACAATCCTAACCCCCTAACAACCAACAACTCTCACCCCCTAACCACAAACAACACTAACACCCTAACCACAAACAACACTAACCCCGTAAGAACAAACAACACTAACCCCCTAACCACAAACAACACTAACACCCTAACAACAAAAACTACTAAACCCCAAAAAGAAACAACCCTAAACCCCTAACAGCAAACACTAACCCCCTAACAACAAACAACACTAAACCCCTTACAAGAAACTAACCTAACCCTGTAACAACAAACAACCCTAACCTCCTAACAACAAACCCTAACCCCCTAACAAACAACAACACTAAGCCCCTAACCACAAACAACACTAACACCCTAACAACTAAAACTACTAAACCCCAACAAGAAACAACCCTAAACCCCTAACAACAAACACTAACCCCCTAACAACAAACAACACTAAACCCCTAACAAGAAACTAACCTAACCCTGTAACAACAAACAACCCTAACCTCCTAACAACAAACAACCTTAAACCCCTAACAACAAACAACCCTAAACCCCTAACAACAAACAACACTTAGACCCTAACAACAAATACCACTAAACCCCAAAAAGAAACATCCCTAAACCCCTAACAAAAAACACTAACCCCATAACAACAAACAACACTAAACCCCTAACAAGAAACTTACCTAACTCCGTAACAACAAACAACCCTAACCTCCTAACAACAACCTTAAACCCCTAACAACAAACAACCCTAAACCCCTAACAACAAACAACACTAACACCCTAACAACAAGAACCACTTAACCCCAACAAGAAATAACACTAAACCCCTAACAACAAACACTAACCCCCTAACAACAAACAACACTAAACCCCTAACAAGAAACTAACCTAACCCTGTAACAACAAACAGCCCTAACCTCCTAACAACAAACAACCTTAACCCCCTAACAACAAACAACCCTAAACCCCTAACAACAAACAATCCTAACCCCCTAACAACCAACAACTCTCACCACCTAACCACAAACAACACTAACACCCTAACCACAAACAACACTAACCCCGTAAGAACAAACAACACTAACCCCCTAACCACAAACAACACTAACACCCTAACAACAAAAACTACTAAACCCCAACAAGAAACAACCCTAAACCCCTAACAACAAACACTAACCCCCTAACAGCAAACAACACTAAACCCCTAACAAGAAACTAACCTAACCCCGTAACAACAAACAACCCTAACCTCCTAACAACAAACAACCTTAAACCCCTAACAACAAACAACCCTAAACACATAACAACAAACAACACTAACACCCTAACAACAAAAACCACTAAACCCCAACAAGAAACAACTCTAAACCCCTAACAACAAACACTAACCCCCTAACAACAAACAACACTAAACCCCTTACAAGAAACTAACCTAACCCTGTAACAACAAACAACCCTTACCTCCTAACAAAAAACAACCTTATCCCCCTAACAAACAACAGCACTAACACCCTAACCACAAACAACACTAACACCCTAACAACAAAAACTACTAAACCCCAAGAAGAAACAGCCCTAAACCCCTAACAAAAAACACTAACCCCCTCACAACAAAAAACACTAAACCCCTAACAAGAAACTAACCTAACCCCGTAACAACAAACAACGCTAACCTCCTAACAACAAACAATCTTAAACCCCTAACAACAAACAACCCTAAACCCCTAACAACAAAGAACACTAACACCCTAACAACAAAAACCACTAAACCACAACAAGAAACAACACTAAACCCCTAACAACAAACACTAACCCCCTAACAACAAACAACACTAAACCCCTAACAACAAACAATCCTAACCCCCTAACAACCAACAACGCACACCCCCTAACCACAAACAACACTAACACCCTAACCACAAACAACACTAACCCCGTAAGAACAAACAACACTAACCCCCTAACCACAAACAACACTAACACCCTAACCACAAACAACACTAACCCCGTAAGAACAAACAACACTAACCCCCTAACAACAAACAACACTAACACCCTAACAACAAAAACTACTAAACCCCAACAAGAAACAACCTTAAACCCCTAACAACAAACTCTAACCCCCTAACAACAAACAACACTAATCCCCTAACAAGAAACAAACCTAACCCCCTAACAACAAACAACCCTAACCTCCCAACAACAAACAACCTTAAACCCCTAACAACAAACAACCCTAAACCCCTAACAACAAACAACACTAACACACTAACAACAAAAAACACTAAACCCCAACAAGAAACAACACTAAACCCCTAAAAACAAACACTAACCCCCTAACAACAAACAACACTAAACCCCTAACAAGAAACTAACCTAACCCTGTAACAACAAACAACCCTAACCTCCTAACAACAAATAACCCTAACCCCCTAACAAACAACAACACTAACCCCCTAACCACAAACAACACTAACACCCTAACAAAAACTACTAAACCCCACCAAGAAACAACCCTAAACCCCTAACAACAAACACTAACCCCCTAACAGCAAACAACACTAAACCCCTAAGAAGAAACTAACGTAACCCCCTAACAACCAACAACGCACACCCCCTAACCACAAACAACATTAACACCCTAACCACAAACAACACTAACCCCGTAAGAACAAACTACACTAACCCCCTAACAGCAAACAACACTAACACCCTAACAACAAAAACTACTAAACCCAACAAGAAACAACCCTAAACCCCTAACAACAAACACTAACCCCCTAACAACAAACAACACTAAACCCCTAACAAGCAACTTACCTAACCCCATAACAACAAACAACCCTAACCTCCTAACAACAAACAACCTTAAACCCCTAACAACAAACAACCCTAAACACCTAACAACAAACAACACTAACTCCCTAACAACAAAAACCACTAAACCCCAACAAGAAACAACACTAAACCCCTAACAACAAACACTAACCCCCTAACAACAAACATCACTAAACCCCTAACAAAAAACTAACCTAACCCTGTAAAAACAAACAACCCTAACCTCCTAACAACAAACAACCCTAACCCCCTAACAACCAACAACACTAACCCCCTAACCACAAACAACACTAACACCCTAACAACAAAAACTACTAAACCCCAACAAGAAACAACCCTAAACCCCTAACAACAAACACTAACCCCCTAACAACAAACAACACTAAACCCGTAACAAGAAACTAACCTAACCCTGTAACAACAAACAACCCTAACCTCCTAACAGCAAACAACCTTAAACCCCTAACAACAAACAACCCTAAACCCCTAACAACAAACAACACTAACACCCTAACAACAAAAACCACTAAACCCCAAGAAGAAACAACCCTAAACCCCTAACAAAAAACACTAACCCCCTAACAACAAACAACACTAAACCCCTTACAAGAAAATAACCTAACGCTGTAACAACAAACAACCCTAACCTCCTAACAACAAACAACCTTATACCCCTAACAACAAACAACCCTAAACCCCTAACAACAAAAAACACTAACACCCTAACAACAAAAAACACTAAACCCCAACAAGAAACAACACTAAACCCCTAACAACAAACACTAACCCCCTAACAACAAACAACACTAAACCCCTAACAAGAAACTAACCTAAACCCGTAACAACAAACAACCCTAACCTCCTAACAACAAACAACCTTAAGCCCCTAACAACAAACAACCCTAAACCCCTAACAACAAACAATCCTAACCCCCTAACAACCAACAACGCACACCCCTATCCACAAACAACACTAACACCCTAACCACAAACAACACTAACCCCCTAAGAACAAACAACACTAACCCCCTAACAACAAACAACACTAACACCCTAAGAACAAAAACTACTAAACGCCAACAAGAAACAACCCTAAACCCCTAACAACAAACACTAACCCCCTAACAACAAACAACACTAAACCCCTAACAAGAAACTAACCTAAACCCGTAACAACAAACAACCCTAACCTCCTAACAACAAACAACCTTAAACCCCTAACAACAAACAACCCTAAACCCCTAACAACAAACAACACTAACACCCTAACAACAAAAACCACTAAACCCCAACAAGAAACAACACTAAACCCCTAACAACAAACACTAACCCCCTAACAACAAACAACACTAAACCCCTAACAAGAAACTAACCTAACCCTGTAAAAACAAACAACCCTAACCTTCTAACAACAAACAACCCTAACCCCCTAACAAACAACAACACTAACCCCCTATCCACAAACAACACTAACACCCTAACAACAAAAACTACTAAACCCCAACAAGAAACAACCCTAAACCCCTAACAACAAACACTAACCCCCTAACAACAAACAACACTAAACCTCTAACAAGAAACTAACCTAACCCTGTAACAACAAACCTCCCTAACCTCCTAACAACAAACAACCTTAACCCCCTAACAACAAACAACCCTAAACCCCTAACAACAAACAACACTAACACCCTAACAACAAAAACCACTAAACCCCAACAAGAAATAACACTAAACCCCTAACAACAAACACTAACCCCCTAACAACAAACAACACTAAACCCCTAACAAGAAACTAACCTAACCCTGTAACAACAAACAACCCTAACATCCTAACAACAAACATCCTTAACCCCCTAACAACAAACAACCCTAAACCCCTAACAACAAACAATCCTAACCCCCTAACAACCAACAACGCACACCCCCTAACCACAAACAACACTAACACCCTAACCACAATCAACACTAACCCCGTAAGAACAAACTACACTAACCCCCTAACAACAAACAGCCTTAAACCCCTAACAACAAACAACACTAAACAACTAAAAACAAACAACACTAACACCCTAACAACAAAAACCACTAAACCCCAACAAGAAACAACACTAAACCCCTAACAACAAACACTAACCACCTAACAACAAACAACACTAAACCCCTAACAAGAAACTAACCTAACCCTGTAAGAACAAACAGCCCTAACCTCCTAACAAGAAACCACCTTAACCCCCTAACAACAAACAAACCTAAACCCCTAACAACAAACAATCCTAACCCTCTAACAACCAACAACTCTCACCCCCTAACCAGAAACAACACTAACACCCTAACAACAAACAACACTAACACCCTAACAACAAAAAACACTAACACCCTAACAACAAAAACTACTAAACCCCAAAAAGAAACAACCCTAAACCCCTAACAACAAACACTAACCCCCTAACAACAAACAACACTAAACCCCTAACAAGAAACTAACCTAACCCCGTAACAACAAACAACCCTAACCTCCTAACAACAAACAACCTTAAACCCCTAACAACAAACAACCCTAAACCCCTAACAACAAACAACACTAACACCCTAACAACAAAAACCACTAAACCCCAACAAGAAACAACCCTAAACCCCTAACAACAAACACTAACCCCCTAACAACAAGCAACACTAAACCCCTAACAAGAAACTAACCTAACCCCGTAACAACAAACAACCCTAACCTCCTAACAGCAAACAACCTTAAACCCCTAACAACAAACAACCCTAAACCCCTAACAACAAACAACACTAACACCCTAACAACAAAAACCACTAAACCCCAACAAGAAACAACACTAAACCCCTAACAACAAACACTAACCCCCTAACAACAAACAACACTAAACCCCTAACAAGAAACTAACCTAACCCTGTAACAACAAACAGCCCTAACCTCCTAACAACAAACCACCTTAACCCCCTAACAACAAACAACCCTAAACCCCTAACAACAAACAATCCTAACCTCCTAACAACCAACAACTCTCACCCCCTAACCACAAACTACACTAACACCCTAACCACAAACAACACTAACCCCGTAAGAACAAACAACACTAACCCCCTAACGACAAACAACACAAACACCCTAACAACAAAAACTACTATACCCCAACAAGAAACAACCCTAAACCCCTAACAACAAACACTAACCCCCTAACAACAAACAACACTAACACCCTAACAACAAAAACTACTAAACCCCAACAAGAAACATCCCTAAACCCCTAACAACAAACACTAACCCCCTAACAACAAACAACACTAAACCCCTAACAAGAAACTAACCTAACCCCGTAACAACAAACAACCCTAACCTCCTAACAACAAACAACCTTAAACCCCTAACAACAAACAACCCTAAACCCCTATCAACAAACAACACTAACACCCTAACAACAAAAACCACTAAACCCCAACAAGAAACAACACTAAACCCCTAACAACAAACACTAACCCCCTAACAACAAACAACACTAAACCCCTAACAAGAAACTAACCTAACCCTGTAACAACAAACAACCCTAACCTCCTAACAACAAACAACTTTAACCCCCTAACAACAAACAACCCTAAACCCCTAACAACAAACAACCCTAACCTTCTAACAACAAACAACCCTAACCCCCTAACAAACAACAACACTAACCCCCTAACTACAAACAACACTAACACCCTAACAACAAAAACTACTAAAAAACAACAAGAAACAACCCTAAAGCCCTAACAACAAACACTAACCCCCTAACAACAAACAACTCTAAACCCCTAACAAGAAACTAACCTAACCCCGTAACAACAAACAACCCTAACCTCCTAACAACAAACAACCTTAAACCGCTAACAACAAAAAACCCTAAACCCCCAACAACAAACAACACTAACACCCTAACAACAAAAACCACTAAACCCCAACAAAAAACAACACTAACCCCCTAACAAACAACACTAACCCCCTAACACAAACAACACTAACACCCTAACAAGAAAAACTACTAAACTCCAACAAGAAACAACCTTAAACCCCTAACAACAAACACTAACCCCCTAACAACAAACAACCCTAAACACCTAACAACAAACAGCACTAACACCCTAACAATAAAAACCACTAAACCCCAACAAGAAACAACACTAAACCCGTAACAACAAACACCAACCCCCTAACAACAAACAACACTAAACCCCTAACAAGAAACTAACCTAACAATGTAACAACAAACAACCCTAACATCCTAACAACAAACATCCTTAACCCCCTAACAACAAACAACCCTAAACCCCTAACAACAAACAATCCTAACCCCCTAACAACCAACAACGCACACCCCCTAACCACAAACAACACTAACACCCTAACCACAAACAACACTAACCCCGTAAGAACAAACTACACTAACGCCCTAACAACAAACAAAACTAACACCCTAACAACAAAAACTACTAAACCCCAACAAGAAACAACCCTAAACCCCTAACAACAAACACTAACCCCCTAACAACAAACAACACTAAACCCCTAAGAAGAAACTAACCTAACCCCGTAACAACAAACAACCCTAACCTCCTAACAACAAACAACCTTAAACCCCTAACAACAAACAACCCTAAACCCCTAACAACAAACAACACTAACACCCTAACAACAAAAACCACTAAACCCCAACAAGAAACAACACTAAACCCCTAACAACAAACACTAACCCCCTAACAACAAACAACACTAAACCCCTAACAAGAAACTAACCTAACCCTGTAACAACAAACAACCCTAACCTCCTAACAACAAACAACCTTAACCCCCTAACAACAAACAACCCTAAACCCCTAACAACAAACAATCCTAACCCCCTAACAACCAACAACGCACACCCCCTAACCACAAACAACACTAACACCCTAACCACAAACAACACTAACCCCGTAAGAACAAACAACACTAACCCCCTAACAACAAACAACACTAACACCCTAACAACAAAAACCACTAAACCCCAACAAGAAACAACCCTAAACCCCTAACAACAAACAGTAACCCCCTAACAACAAAAAACACTAAACCCCTAACAAGAAACTAACCTAACCCTGAAACAACAAACAACCCTAACCACCTAACAACAAACAACCCTAAACCCCTAACAACAAACAACCCTAACCTTCTAACAACAAACAACCCTAACCCCCTAACAAACAACAACACTAACCCCCTAACCACAAACAACACTAACACCCTAACAACAAAAACTACTAAACTCCAACAAGAAACAACCTTAAACCCCTAACAACAAACACTAACCCACTAACAACAAACAACCCTAAACCCCTAACAACAAACAACACTAACACCCTAACAACAAACAACCCTAAACCCCTAACAACAAACCATCCTAACCCCCTAACAACCAACAACGCCCACTCCCTAACCACAAACAACACTCACACCCTAACCACAAACAACACTAACCCCGTAAGAACAAACAACACTAACCCCCTAACCACAAACAACACTAACATCCTAACAACAAAAACTACTAAACCCCAACAAGAAACAACCCTAAACCCCTAACAACAAACACTAACTCCCTAACAACAAACAACACTAAACCCCTAACAAGAAACTAACGTAACCCCGTAACAACAACCCTAACCTCCTAACAACAAACAACCTTAAACCCCTAACAACAAACAACCCTAAACCCCTAACAACAAACAACCTTAAACCCCTAACAACAAACAACCCTAAACATCTAACAAGAAACAACACTAACACCCTAACAACAAAAACCAATAAACCCCAACAAGAAACAACACTAAACCCCTAACAACAAACACTAACCTCCTAACAACAAACAACACTAAACCCCTAACAAGAAACTAACCTAACTCTGTAACAACAAACAACCCTAACCTCCTAACAACAAACAACCTTAACCCCCTACCAACAAACAACCCTAAACCCCTAACAACAAACAATCCTAACCCCCTAACAACCAATAACGCTCATCCTCTAACCACAAACAACACTAACACCCTAACCACAAACAACACAATCCCCGTAAGAACAAACAACACTAACCCCCTAACAACAAACAACACTAACACCCTAACAACAAAAACTACTAAAAACCAACAAGAAACAACCCTAAACCCCTAACAACAAACACTAACCCCCTAACAACAAACAACACTAAACCCCTAACAAGAAACTAACCTAACCCCGTAACAACAAACAACCCTAACCTCCTAACAACAAACAACCTTAAACCCCTAACAACAAACAACCCTAAACCCCTAACAACAAACAACGCTAACACCCTAACAACAAAAACCACTAAAACCCAACAAGAAACAACATTAAACCCCTAACAACAAACACTAACCCCCTAACAACAAACAACACTAAACCCCTAACAAGAAACTAAGCTAACCCTGTAACAACAAACAACCCTAACCTCCTAACAACAAATAACCCTAACCCCCTAACAAACAACAACACTAACCCCCTAACCACAAACAACACTAACACCCTAACAACAAAAACTACTAAACCCCAACAAGAAACAACCCTAAACCCCTAACAACAAACACTAACCCCCTAACAGCAAACAACACAAAACCCCTAACAAGAAACTAACCTAACCCCCTAACAACCAACAACGCACACCCCCTAACCACAAACAACACTAACACCCTAACCACAAACAACACTAACCCCGTAAGAACAAACTACACTAACCCCCTAACAACAAACAACACTAACACCCTAACAACAAAAACTACTAAACCCAACAAGAAACAACCCTAAACCCCTAACAACAAACACTAACCCCCTAACAACAAACAACACTAAACCCCTAACAAGAAACTTACCTACCCCCGTAACAACAAACAACCCTAACCTCCTAACAACAAACAACCTTAAACCACTAACAACAAACAACCCTAAACCCCTAACAACAAACAACACTAACACCCTAAGAACAAAAACCACTAAACCCCAACAAGAAACAACCCTAAACCCCTAACAACAAACACTAACCCCCTAACAACAAACAACACTAAACCCCTAACAAGAAACTAACCTAACTCCGTAACAACAAACAACCCTAACCTCCTAACAACAAACAACCCTAAACCCCTAACAAGAAACAACCCTAACCTTCTAACAACAAACAACCCTAACCCCCAAACAAACAACAACACTAACCCCCTAACCACAAACAACACTAACACCCTAACAACATAAACTACTAAACCCCAACAAGAAACTACCCTAAACCCCTAACAACAAACACTAACCCCCTAACAACAAACAACACTAAACCCCTAACAAGAAACTAACCTAAACCCGTAACAACAAACAACCCTAACCTCCTAACAACAAACAACCTTAAACCCCTAACAACAAACAACCCTAAACCCCTAACAACAAACAACACTAACACCCTAACAACAAAAACCACTAAACCCCAACAAGAAACAACACTAAACCCCTAACAACAAACACTAACCCCCTAACAACAAACAACACTAAACCCCTAACAAGAAACTAACCTAACCCTGTAACAACAAACAACCCTAACCTCCTAACAACAAACAACCTTAAACCCCTAACAACAAACAACCCTAAACCCCTAACAACAAACAACACTAACACCCTAACAACAAAAAACACTAAACCCCAACAAGAAACAACACTAAACCCCTAACAACAAACACTAACCCCCTAACAACAAACAACACTAAACCCCTCACAAGAAACTAACCTAACCCCGTAACAACAAACAACCCTAACCTCCTAACAACAAACAACCTTAAACCCCTAACAAACAACCCTAAATCCCTATAAACAAACAACACTAACACCCTAACAACAAAAACCACTAAACCCCAACAAGAAACAACACTAAACCCCTAACAACAAACACTAACCCCCTAACAACAAACAACACTAAACCCCTAACAAGAAACTAACCTAACCCTGTAACAACAAACAACCCTAACCTCCTAACAACAAACAACCTTAACCCCCTAACAACAAACAACCCTAAACCCCTAACAACAAACAATCCTAACCCCCTAACAACCAACAACGCTCATCCTCTAACCGCAAACAACACTAACACCCTAACCACAAACAACACAAACCCCGTAAGAACAAACAACACTAACCCCCTAACAACAAACAACACTAACACCCTAACAACAAAAACTACTAAACCCCAACAAGAAACAACCCTAAACCCCTAACAACAAACACTAACCCCCTAACAACAAACAACACTAAACCTCTAACAAGAAACTAACATAACTCCGTAACAACAAACAACCCTAACCTCCTAACAACAAACAACCCTAAACCCCTAACAACAAACAACCCTAACCTTCTAAAAACAAACAACCCTAACACCCTAACAAACAACAACACTAACCCCCTAACCACAAACAACACTAACACCCTAACAACAAAAACTACTAAACAACAACAAGAAACAACCCTAAACCCCTATCAACAAACACTAACCCCCTAACAACAAACAACACTAAACCCCTAACAAGAAACTAACCTAACCCCGTAACAACAAACAACCCTAACCTCCTAACAACAAACAACCTTAAACCCCTAACAACAAAAAACCCTAAACCCCTAACAACAAACAACACTAACACCCTAACAACAAAAACCACTAAACCCCAACAAGAAACAACACTAAACCCCTAACACCAAACACTAACCCCCTAACAACAAACAACACTAAACCCCTAACAAGAAACTAACCTAACCCTGTAACAACAAACAGCCCTAACCTCCTAACAACAAAGAACCTTAAACCCCTAACAACAAACAACACTAAACCCCTAACAACAAACAACACTAACACCCTAACAACAAAAACCACTAAACCCCAACAAGAAACAACACTAAACCCCTAACAACAAACACTAACCCTCTAACAACAAACAACACTAAACCCCTAACAAGAAACTAACCTAACCCCGTAACAACAAACAACCCTAACCTCCTAACAACAAACAACCTGAAACCCCTAACAACAAAGAACCCTAAACCCCTAACAACAAACAGCACTAACACCTTAACAACAAAAACCACTAAACCCCAACAAGAAACAACACTAAACCCCGAACAACAAACACTAACCCCCAACAGCAAACAACACTAAACCCCTAACAAGAAACTAACCTAACCCTGTAACAACAAACAGCCCTAACCTCCTAACAACAAACAAAATTAACCCCCTAACAACAAACAACTCTAAACCCCTAACAACAAACAATCCTAACCCCCTAACAACCAACAACGCTCACCCCCTAACCACAAACAACACTAAAACCCTAACCACAAACAACACTAACCCCGTAAGCACAAACAACACTAACCCCCTAACAACAAACAACACTAACACCCTAACAACAAAAACCACTAAACCCCAACAAGAAACAACCCTAAACCCCTAACAACAAACACTAACCCCCTAACAACAAACAACACTAAACCCCTAACAAGAAACTAACCTAACCCCCTAACAACAAACAACCCTAACCTCCTAACAACAAACAACCTTAAACCCCTAACAACAAACAACCCTAAACCCCTAACAACAAACAACACTAACACCCTAACAAAAAAAAACTCTAAACCCCAACAAGAAACAACACTAAACCCCTAACAACAAACACTAGCCCCCTAACAACAAACAACACTAAACCCCTAACAAGAAACTAACCTAACCCTGTAACAACAAACAACCCTAACCTCCTAACAACAAACAACCTTAACCCCCTAAGAACAAACAACCCTAAACCCCTAACAACAAACAATCCTAACCCCCTAACAACCAACAACGCTCACCCCCTAACCACAAACAACACTAACCCCCTAACAACAAACAACACTAACACCCTAACAACAAAAACTACTAAACCCCAACAAGAAACAACCCTAAACCTCTAACAACAAACACTAACCCCCTAACAACAAACAAAACTAAACCGCTAACAAGAAACTAACCTAACCCCGTAACAACAAACAACCCTAACCTCCTAACAACAACCTTAAACCCCTAACAACAAACAACCCTAAACCCCTAACAACAAACAACACTAACACCCTAACAACAAAAACCACTAAACCCCAACAAGAAACAACACTAAACCCCTAACAACAAACACTAACCCCCTAACAACAAACAACACTAAACCCCTAACAAGAAACTAACCTAACCCTGTAACAACAAACAGCCCTAACCTCCTAACAACAAGCAACATTAACCCCCTAACAACAAACAACACTAAACCCCTAACAACAAACAATCCTAACCTCCTAACAACCAACAACTCTCACCCCCTAACCACAAACAACACTAACACCCTAACCACAAACAACACTAACCCCCTAACCACAAACAACACTAACACCCTAAAAACAAAAACTACTAAACCCCAACAAGAAACAACCCTAAACCCCTAACAACAAACACTAACCCCCTAACAGCCAACAACACTAAACCCCTAACAAGAAACTAACCTAACCCCGTAACAACAAACAACCCTAACCTCCTAACAACAAACAACCTTAAACCCCTAACAACAAACAACCCTAAACGCCTAACAACAAACAACACTAACACCCTAACAACAAAAACCACTAAACCCCACCAAGAAACAACACTAAACCCCTAACAACAAACACTAACCCCCTAACAACAAACAACACTAAACCCCTAACAAGAAACTAACCTAACCCTGTAACAACAAACAACCCTAACCTCCTAACAAAAAACAACCTTAACCCCCTAACAAACAACAACACTAACCCCCTAACCACAAACAACACTAACACCCTAACAACAAAAACTACTAAACCCCAACAAGAAACAGCCCTAAACCCCTAACAACACACACTAACCCCCTAACAACAAACAACACTAAACCCCTAACAAGAAACTAACCTAACCCCGTAACAACAAACAACCCTAACCTCCTAACAACAAACAACCTTAAACCCCTAACAACAAACAACCCTAAACCCCTAACAACAAACAACACTAACACCCTAACAACAAAAACCACTAAACCCCAACAAGAAACAACACTAAACCCCTAACAACAAACACTAACCCCCTAACAACAAACAACACTAAACCCCTAACAAGAAACTAACCTAACCCTGTAACAACAAACAGCCCTAACCTCCTAACAACAAACAACCTTAAACCCCTAACAACAAACAACCCTAAACCCCTAACAACAAACAACCCTAACCTTCTAACAACAAACAACCCTAACCCCCTAACAAACAACAACACTAACCCCCTAACCACAAACAACACTAACACCCTAACAACAAAAACTACTAAAAAACAACAAGAAACAACCCTAAAGCCCTAAAAACAAACACTAACCCCCTAACAACAAACAACACTAAACCCCTAACAAGAAACTAAACTAACCCTGTAACAACAAACAACCCTAACCTCCTAACAACAAATAACCCTAACCCCCTAACAAACAACAACACTAACCCCCTAACCACAAACAACACTAACACCCTAACAAAAACTACTAAACCCCAACAAGAAACAACCCTAAACCCCTATCAACAAACACTAACCCCCTAACAGCAAACAACACTAAACCCCTAACAAGAAACTAACGTAACCCCCTAACAACCAACAACGCACACCCCCTAACCACAAACAACACTAACACCCTAACCACAAACAAAACTAACCCCGTAAGAACAAACTACACTAACCCCCTAACAACAAACAACACTAACACCCTAACAACAAAAACTACTAAACCCAACAAGAAACAACCCTAAACCCCGAACAACAAACACTAACCCCCTAACAACAAACAACACTAAACCCCTAACAAGCAACTTACCTAACCCCGTAACAACAAACAACCCTAACCTCCTAACAACAAACAACCTTAAACCCCTAACAACAAACAACCCTAAACCCCTAACAACAAACAACACTAACGCCCTAACAACAAAACCACTAAACCCCAACAAGAAACAACACTAAACCCCTAACAACAAACACTAACCCCCTAACAACAAACATCACTAAACCCCTAACAAGAAACTAACCTAACCCTTTAAAAACAAACAACCCTAACCTCCTAACAACAAACAACCCTAACCCCCTAACAAACAACAACACTAACCCCCTAACCACAAACAACACTAACACCCTAACAACAAAAACTACTAAACCCCATCAAGAAACAACCCTAAACCCCTAACAACAAACACTAACCCCCTAACAACAAACAACACTAAACCCCTAACAAGAAACTAACCTAACCCCGTAACAACAAACAACCCTAACCTCCTAACAGCAAACAACCTTAAACCCCTAACAACAAACAACCCTAAACCCCTAACAACAAACAACACTAACACCCTAACAACAAAAACCACTAAACCCCAACAAGAAACAACCCTAAACCCCTAAAAAAAAACACTAACCCCCTAAAAACAAACAACACTAAACCCCTTACAAGAAAATAACCTAACCCCGTAACAACAAACAACCCTAACCTCCTAACAACAAACAACCTTATACCCCTAACAACAAACAACCCTAAACCCCTAACAACAAAAAACACTAACACCCTAACAACAAAAAACACTAAACCCCAACAAGAAACAACACTAAACCCCTAACAACAAACACTAACCCCCTAACAACAAACAACACTAAACCCCTAACAAGAAACTAACCTAAACCCGTAACAACAAACAACCCTAACCTCCTAACAACAAACAACCTGAAGCCCCTAACAACAAACAACCGTAAACCCCTAACAACAAACAATCCTAACCCCCTAACAACCAACAACGCACACCCCCTATCCACAAACAACACTAACACCCTAACCACAAACAACACTAACCCCGTAAGAACAAACAACACTAACCCCCTAACAACAAACAACACTAACACCCTAACAACAAAAACTACTAAACGCCAACAAGAAACAACACTAAACCCCTAACAACAAACACTAACCCCCTAACAACAAACAACACTAAACCCCTGACAATAAACTAACCTAACCCTGTAACAACAAACAACCCTAACCTCCTAACAACAAACAACCCTAACCCCCTAACAAACAACAACACTAAGCCCCTAACCACAAACAACACTAACACCCTAACAACTAAAACTACTAAACCCCAACAAGAAACAACCCTAAACCCCTAACAACAAACACTAACCCCCTAACAACAAACAACACTAAACCCCTAACAAGAAACTAACCTAACCCCGTAACAACAAACAACCCTAACCCCCTAACAACAAACAACCTTAAACCCCTAACAACAAACAACCCTAAACCCCTAACAAGAAACAACACTAACACCCTAACAACAAAAACCACTAAACCCCAACAAGAAACAACACTAAACCCCTAACAACAAACACTAACCCCCTAACAACAAACAACACTAAACCCCTAACAAGAAACTAACCTAACTCTGTAACAACAAACAACCCTAACCTCCTAACAACAAACAACCTTAACCCCCTAACAACAAACAACCCTAAACCCCTAACAACAAACAATCCTAACCCACTAACAACCAACAACGCACACCCCCTAACCACAAACAACACTAACACCCTAACCACAAACAACACTAACCCCGTAAGAACAAACAACACTAACCCCCTAACAACAAACAACACTAACACCCTAACAACAAAAACTACTAAACCCAACAAGAAACATTCCTAAACCCCTAACAACAAACACTAACCCCCTAACAACAAACAACACTAAACCCCTAACAAGAAACTAACCTAACCCCGTAACAACAAACAACCCTAATCTCCTAACAACAAACAACCTTAAACCCCTAACAACAAACAACCCTAAACCCCTATCAACAAACAACACTAACACCCTAACAACAAAAACCACTAAACCCCAACAAGAAACAACACTAAACCCCTAACAACAAACACTAACCCCCTAAAAACAAACAACACTAAACCCCTAACATGAAACTAACCTAACCCTGTAACAACAAACAACCCTAACCTCCTAACAACAAACAACCTTAACCCCCTAACAACAAACAACCCTAACCTCCTAACAACAAACAACCCTAAACCCCTAACAACAAACAACCCTACCCTTCTAACAACAAACAACCCTAACCCCCTAACAAACAACAACACTAACCCCCTAACCACAAACAACACTAACACCCTAACAACAAAAACTACTAAAAAACAACAAGAAACAACCCTAAAGCCCTAAAAACAAACACTAACCCCCTAACAACAAACAACACTAAACCTCTAACAAGAAACTAACCTAACCCCGTAACAACAAACAACGCTAACCTAATAACAACAAACAACCTTAAACCCCTAACAACAAAAAACCCTAAACCCCTAACAACAAACAACACTAACACCCTAACAACAAAAACCACTAAACCCCAACAACAAACAACCCTAACCCCCTATCAAACAACAACACTAACCCCCTAACCACAAACAACACTAACACCCTAACAAGAAAAACTACTAAACTCCAACAAGAAACAACCTTAAACCCCTAACAACAAACAGGAACCCCCTAACAACAAACAACCCTAAACACCTAACAACAAACAACACTAACACCCTAACAATAAAAACCACTAAACCCCAACAAGAAACAACACTAAACCCGTAACAACAAACACTAACCCCCTAACAACAAACAACACTAAACCCCTAACAAGAAACTAACCTAACCCTGTAACAACAAACAGCCCTAACCTCCTAACAACAAACAACCTTAACCCCCTAACAACAAACAACCCTAAACCCCTAACAACAAACAATCCTAACCCCCTAACAACCAACAACTCTCACCCCCTAACCACAAACAACACTAACACCCTAACCACAAACAACACTAACCCCGTAAGAACAAACAACACTAACCCCCTAACCACAAACAACACTAACACCCTAACCACAAACAACACTAACCCCGTAAGAACAAACAACACTAACCCCCTAACAACAAACAACACTAACACCCTAACAACAAAAACCACTAAACCCCAACAAGAAACAACCCTAAACCCCTAACAACAAACACTGACCCCCTAACAACAAACAACACTAAACCCCTAACAAGAAACTAACCTAAACCCGTAACAACAAACAACCCTAACCTCCTAACAACAAACAACCTTAAGCCCCTAACAACAAACAACCCTAAACCCCTAACAACAAACAATCCTAACCCCCTAACAACCAACAACGCACACCCCCTATCCACAAACAACACTAACACCCTAACCACAAACAACACTAACCCCGTAAGAACAAACAACACTAACCCCCTAACAACAAACAACACTAACACCCTAACAACAAAAACCACTAAACCCGAACAAGAAACAACACTAAACCCCTAACAACAAACACTAACCCCCTAACAACAAACAACACTAAACCCCTAACAAGAAACTAACCTAACCCTGTAACAACAAACAAACATAAACTCCTAACAAGAAACAACCCTAACCCCCTAACAAACAACAACACTAACTCCCTAACCACAAACAACACTAACACCCTAACAACAAAAACTACTAAACCCCAACAAGAAACAACCCTAAACCCCTAACAACAAACACTAACCCCCTAACAACAAACAACCCTAAACCCCTATCAACAAACAACACTAACACCCTAACAACAAAAACCACTAAACCCCAACAAGAAACAACACTAAACCCCTAACAACAAACACTAACCCCCTAACAACAAACAACACTAAACCCATAACAAGAAACTAACCTAACCCTGTAACAACAAACAAACCAAACCTCCTAACAGCAAACTACCCTAAACCCCTAACAACAAACAATCCTAACCCCCTAACAACCAACAACGCTCATCCTCTAACCACAAACAACACTAACACCCTAACCACAAACAACACAAACCCCGTAAGAACAAACACTAACCCCCTAACAACAAACAACACTAAACCCCTAACAAGAAACTAACCTAACTCCGTAACAACAAACAACCCTAACCTCCTAACAACAAACAACCCTAAAACCCTAACAACAAACAACCCTAACCTTCTAACAACAAACAAATCTAACCCCCTAACAAACAACAACACTAACCCCCTAACCACAAACAACACTAACACCCTAACAACAAAAACTACTAAACCCCAACAAGAAACAACCCTAAACCCCTAACAACAAACACTAACCCCCTAACTACAAACAACACTAAACCCCTAACAAGAAACTAACCTAAACCCGTAACAACAAACAACCCTAACCTCCTAACAACAAACAACCTTAAACCCCTAACAACAAACAACCCTAAACCCCTAACAACAAACAACACTAACACCCTAACAACAAAAACCACTAAACCCCAACAAGAAACAACACTAAACCCCTAACAACAAACACTAACCCCCTAACAACAAACAACACTAAACCCCTAACAAGAAACTAACCTAACCCTGTAACAACAAACAACCCTAACCTCCTAACAAGAAACAACCCTAACCCCCTAACAAACAACAACACTAAGCCCTTAACCACAAACAACACTAACACCCTAACCACAAAAACCACTAAACCCCAACAAGAAACAACACTAAACCCCTAACAACAAACACTAACCCCCTAACAACGAACAACACTAAACCCCTAACAAGAAACTAACCTAACCCTGTAAAAACAAACAACCCTAACCTCCTAACAACAAACAACCCTAACCCCCTAACAAACAACAGCACTAACCCCCTAACCACAGACAACACTAACAGCCTAACAACAAAAACTACTAAACCCCAACAAGAAACAACCCTAAACCCCTAACAACAAACACTAACACCCTAACAACAAACAACACTAAACCCCTACAAGAAACTAACCTAACCCCGTAAAAACAAACAACCCTAACGTCCTAACAGCAAACAACACTAAACCCCTAACAACAAACAAACCTAAACCCCTATCAACAAACAACACTAACACCCTAACAACAAAAACCACTAAACCCCAACAAGAAACAACACTAAACCCCTAACAACAAACACTAACCCCCTAACAACAAACAACACTAAACCCCTAACAAGAAACTAAACTAACCCTGTAACAACAAACAGCCCTAACCTCCTAACAACAAACCACCTTAACCCCCTAACAACAAACAACCCTAAACCCCTAACAACAAACAATCCTAACCCTCTAACAACCAACAACGCACACCCCCTAACCACAAACAACACTAACACCCTAACCACAAACAACACTAACTCCGTAAGAACAAACAACACTAACCCCCTAACCACAAACAACACTAACACCCTAACAACAAAAACTACTAAACCCCAAAAAGAAACAACACTAAACCCCTAACAACAAACACTAACCCCCTAACAACAAACAACACTAAACCACTAACAAGAAACTAACCTAACCCTGTAACAACAAACAACCCTAACCTCCTAACAACAAACAACCCTAAACCCCTAACAACAAACAACCCTAACCTTCTAACAACAAACAACCCTAACCCCCTAACAAACAACAACACTCACCCCCTAACCACAAACAACACTAACACCCTAACAACAAAAACTACTAAAAAACAACAAGAAACAACCCTAAAGCCCTAAAAACAAACACTAACCCTCTAACAACAAACAACACTAAACCCCTAACAAGAAACTAACCTAACCCGGTAACAACAAACAACCCTAACCTCCTAAAAACAAATAACCCTAACCCCCTAACAAACAACAACACTAACCCCCAACCAAAAACAACACTAACACCCTAACAAAAACTACTAAACCCCAACAAGAAACAACACTAAACCCCTATCAACAAACACTAACCCCCTAACAGCAAACAACACTAAACCCCTAACAAGAAACTAACGTAACCCCCTAACAACCAACAACGCACACCCCCTAACCACAAACAACACTAACACCCTAACCACAAACAACACTAACCCCGTAAGAACAAACTACACTAACCCCTTAACAACAAACAACACTAACACCCTAACAACAAAAACTACTAAACCCAACAAGAAACAACCCTAAACCCCTAACAACAAACACTAACCCCCTAACAACAAACAACACTAAACCCCTAACAAGCAACTTACCTAACCCCGTAACAACAAACAACCCTAACCTCCTAACAACAAACAACCTTAAACCCATAACAACAAACAACCCTAAACCCCTAACAACAAACAACACTAACGCCCTAACAACAAAAACCACTAAACCCCAACAAGAAACAACACTAAACCCCTAACAACAAACACTAACCCCCTAACAACAAACATCACTAAACCCCTAAGAAGAAACTAACCTAACCCTGTAAAAACAAACAACCCTAACCTCCTAACAACAAACAACCCTAACCCCCTAACAAACAACAACACTAACCCCCTAACCACAAACAACACTAACACCCTAACAACAAAAACTACTAATCCCCAACAAGAAACAACCCTAAACCCCTAACAACAAACACTAACCCCCTAACAACAAACAACACTAAACCCCTAACAAGAAACTAACCTAACCCCGTAACAACATACAACCCTAACCTCCTAACAGCAAACAACCTTAAACCCCTAGCAACAAAAAACCCTAAACCCCTAACAACAAACAACACTAACACCCTAACAACAAAAACCACTAAACCCCAACAAGAAACAACCCTAAACGCCTAACAAAAAACACTAACCCCCTAACAACAAACAACACTAAACCCCTTACAAGAAAATAACCTAACCCCGTAACAACAAACAACCCTAACCTCCTAACAACAAACAACCTTATACCCCTAACAACAAACAACCCTAAACCCCTAACAACAAAAAACAGTAACACCCTAACAACAAAAAACACTAAACCCCAACAAGAAACAACACTAAACCCCTAACAACAAACACTAACCCCCTAACAACAAACAACACTAAACCCCTAACAAGAAACTAACCTAAACCCGTAACAACAAACAACCCTAACCTCCTAACAACAAACAAACTTAAGCCCCTAACAACAAACAACCCTAAACCCCTAACAACAAACAATCCTAACCCCCTAACAACCAACAACGCACACCCCCTAACCACAAACAACACTAACACCCTAACCACAAACAACACTAACCCCGTAAGAACAAACAACACTAACCCCCTAACAACAAACAACACTAACACCCTAACAACAAACAACCCTAAACCCCTAACAACAAACAACACTAAACCCCTAACAAGAAACTAACCTAAACCGGTAACAACAAACAACCCTAACCTCCTAACAACAAACAACCTTAAACCCATAACAACAAACAACCCTAAACCCCTAACAACAAACAACACTAACGCCCTAACAACAAAAACCACTAAACCCCAACAAGAAAGAACACTAAACCCCTAACCGCAAACACTAACCCCCTAACAACAAACAACACTAAACCCCTGACAATAAACTAACCTAACCCTGTAACAACAAACAACCCTAACCTCCTAACAACAAACAACCCTAACCCCCTAACAAACAACAACACTAAGCCCCTAACCACAAACAACACTAACACCCTAACAACTAAAACTACTAAACCCCAACAAGAAACAACCCTAAACCCCTAACAACAAACACTAACCCCCTAACAACAAACAACACTAAACCCCTAACAAGAAACTAACCTAACCCCGTAACAACAAACAACCCTAACCCCCTAACAACAAACAACCTTAAACCCCTAACAACAAACAACCCTAAACCCCTAACAAGAAACAACACTAACACCCTAACAACAAAAACCACTAAACCCCAACAAGAAACAGCACTAAACCCCTAACAACAAACACTAACCCCCTAACAACAAACAACACTAAACCCCTAACAAGAAACTAACCTAACTCTGTAACAACAAACAACCCTAACCTCCTAACAACAAACAACCTTAACCCCCTAACAACAAACAACCCTAAACCCCTAACAACAAACAATCCTAACCCCCTAACAACCAACAACGCACACCCCCTAACCACAAACAACACTAACACCCTAACCACAAACAACACAAACCCCGTAAGAACAAACAACACTAACCCCCTAACAACAAACAACACTAACACCCTAACAACAAAAACTACTAAACCCCAACAAGAAAAAACCCTACACCCCTAACAACAAACACTAACCCCCTAACAACAAACAACACTAAACCCCTAACAAGAAACTAACATAACTCCGTAACAACAAACAACCCTAACCTCCTAACAACAAACAACCCTAAACCCCTAACAACAAACAACCCTACCCTTCTAACAACAAACAACCCTAACCCCCTAACAAACAACAACACTAACCCCCTAACCACAAACAACACTAACACCCTAACAACAAAAACTACTAAAAAACAACAAGAAACAACCCTAAAGCCCTAAAAACAAACACTAACCCCCTAACAACAAACAACACTAAACCTCTAACAAGAAACTAACCTAACCCCGTAACAACAAACAACCCTAACCTCCTAACAACAAACAACCTTAAACCCCTAACAACAAAAAACCCTAAACCCCTAACAACAAACAACACTAACACCCTAACAACAAAAACCGCTAAACCCCAACAACAAACAACCCTAACCCCCTAACAAACAGCAACACTAACCCCCTAACCACAAACAACACTAACACCGTAACAAGAAAAACTACTAAACCCCAACAAGAAACAACCCTAAACCCCTAACAACAAACACTAACCCCCTAACAACAAACAACACTAAACCCCTAACAAGAAACTAACCTAACCCCCTAACAACCAACAACGCACACCCCCTAACCACAAACAACACTAACACCCTAACCACAAACAACACTAACCCCGTAAGAACAAACTACACTAACCCCCTAACAACAAACAACACTAACACCCTAACAACAAAAACTACTAAACCCAACAAGAAACAACCCTAAACCCCGAACAACAAACACTAACCCCCTAACAACAAACAACACTAAACCCCTAACAAGCAACTTACCTAACCCCGTAACAACAAACAACCCTAACCTCCTAACAACAAACAACCTTAAACCCCTAACAACAAACAACCCTAAACCCCTAACAACAAACAACACTAACGCCCTAACAACAAAAACCACTAAACCCCAACAAGAAACAACACTAAACCCCTAACAACAAACACTAACCCCCTAACAACAAACATCACTAAACCCCTAACAAGAAACTAACCTAACCCTTTAAAAACAAACAACCCTAACCTCCTAACAACAAACAACCCTAACCCCCTAACAAACAACAACACTAACCCCCTAACCACCAAGAACACTAACACTCTAACAACAAAAACTACTAAACCCCAACAAGAAACAACCCTAAACCCCTAACAACAAACACTAACCCCCTAACAACAAACAACACTAAACCCCTAACAAGAAACTAACCTAACCCCGTAACAACAAACAACCCTAACCTCCTAACAGCAAACAACCTTAAACCCCTAACAACAAACAACCCTAAACCCCTAACAAGAAACAACACTAACACCCTAACAACAAAAACCACTAAACCCCAACAAGAAAGAACCCTAAACCCCTAACAAAAAACACTAACCCCCTAACAACAAACAACACTAAACCCCTTACAAGAAAATAACCTAACCCCGTAACAACAAACAACCCTAACCTCCTAACAACAAACAACCTTATACCCCTAAGAACAAACAACCCTAAACCCCTAACAAGAAAAAACACTAACACCCTAACAACAAAAAACACTAAACCCCAACAAGAAACAACACTAAACCCCTAACAACAAACACTAACCCCCTAACAACAAACAACACTAAACCCCTAACAAGAAACTAACCTAAACCCGTAACAACAAACAACCCTAACCTCCTAACAACAAACAACCTTAAGCCCCTAACAACAAACAACCCTAAACCCCTAACAACAAACAATCCTAACCCCCTAACAACCAACAACGCACACCCCCTATCCACAAACAACACTAACACCCTAACCACAAACAACACTAACCCCGTAAGAACAAACAACACTAACCCCCTAACAACAAACAACACTAACACCCTAACAACAAAAACTACTAAACGCCAACAAGAAACATTCCTAAACCCCTAACAACAAACACTAACCCCCTAACAACAAACAACACTAAACCCCTAACAAGAAACTAACCTAACCCCGTAACAAGAAACAACCCTAACCTCCTAACAACAAACAACCTTAAACCCCTAACAACAAACAACCCTAAACCCCTATCAACAAACAACACTAACACCCTAACAACAAAAACCACTAAACCCCAACAAGAAACAACACTAAACCCCTAACAACAAACACTAACCCCCTAACAACAAACAACACTAAACCCCTAACAAGAAACTAACCTAACCCTGTAACAACAAACAACCCTAACCTCCTAACAACAAACAACCTTAACCCCCTAACAACAAACAACCCTAAACCCCTAACAACAAACAATCCTAACCCCCTAACAACCAATAACGCTCATCCTCTAACCACAAACAACACTAACACCCTAACCACAAACAACACAAACCCCGTAAGAACAAACAACGCTAACCCCCTAACAACAAAAAACACTAACACCCTAACAACAAAAACTACTAAACCCCAACAAGAAAAAACCCTACACCCCTAACAACAAACACTAACCCCCTAACAACAAACAACACTAAACCCCTAACAAGAAACTAACATAACTCCGTAACAACAAACAACCCTAACCTCCTAACAACAAACAACCCTAAACCCCTAACAACAAACAACCCTACCCTTCTAACAACAAACAACCCTAACCCCCTAACAAACAACAACACTAACCCCCTAACCACAAACAACACTAACACCCTAACAACAAAAACTACTAAAAAACAACAAGAAACAACCCTAAAGCCATAAAAACAAACACTAACCCCCTAACAACAAACAACACTAAACCTCTAACAAGAAACTAACCTAACCCCGTAACAACAAACAACCCTAACCTCCTAACAACAAACAACCTTAAACCCCTAACAACAAAAAACCCTAAACCCCTAACAACAAACAACACTAACACCCTAACAACAAAAACCACTAAACCCCAACAACAAACAACCCTAACCCCCTAACAAACAACAACACTAACCCCCTAACCACAAACAACACTAACACCCTAACAAGAAAAACTACTAAACTCCAACAAGAAACAACCTTAAACCCCTAACAACAAACACGAACCCCCTAACAACAAACAACCCTAAACACCTAACAACAAACAACACTAACACCCTAACAATAAAAACCACTAAACCCCAACAAGAAACAACACTAAACCCGTAACAACAAACACTAACCCCCTAACAACAAACAACACTAAACCCCTAACAAGAAACTAACCTAACCCTGTAACAACAAACAGCCCTAACCTCCTAACAACAAACAACCTTAACCCCCTAACAACAAACAACCCTAAACCCCTAACAACAAACAATCCTAACCCCCTAACAACCTACAACCCTCACCCCCTAACCACAAACAACACTAACACCCTAACCACAAACAACACTAACCCCGTAAGAACAAACAACACTAACCCCCTAACCACAAACAACACTAACACCCTAACAACAAAAACTACTAAACCCCAACAAGAAACAACCCTAAACCCCTAACAACAAACACTAACCCTCTAACAGCAAACAACACTAAACCCCTAACAAGAAACTAACCTAACCCCGTAACAACAAACAACCCTAACCTCCTAACAACAAACAACCTTAAACCCCCAACAACAAACAACCCTAAACCCCTAACAACAAACAACACTAACACCCTAACAACAAAAACCACTAAACCCCAACAAGAAACAACTCTAAACCCCTAACAACAAACACTAACCCCCTAACAACAAACAACACTAAACCCCTAACAAGAAACTAACCTAACCCTGTAACAACAAACAACCCTAACTTCCTAACAAAAAACAACCTTATCCCCCTAACAAACAACAACACTAACACCCTAACCACAAACAACACTAACACCCTAACAACAAAAACTACTAAACCCCAACAAGAAACAGCCCTAAACCCCTAACAACAAACACTAACCCCCTAACAACAAAAAACACTAAACCCCTAACAAGAAACTAACCTAACCCCGTAACAACAAACAACCCTAACCTCCTAACAACAAACAATCTTAAACCCCTAACAACAAACAACCCTAAACCCCTAACAACAAAGAACACTAACACCCTAACAACAAAAACCACTAAACCCCAACAAGAAACAACACTAAACCCCTAACAACAAACACTAACCCCCTAACAACAAACAACACTAAACCCCTAACAAGAAACTAACCTAACCCCGTAACAACAAACAACCCTAACCCCCTAACAACAAACAACCTTAAACCCCTAACAACAAACAACCCTAAACCCCTAACAAGAAACAACACTAACACCCTAACAACAAAAACCACTAAACCCCAACAAGAAACAACACTAAACCCCTAACAACAAACACTAACCCCCTAACAACAAACAACACTAAACCCCTAACAAGAAACTAACCTAACTCTGTAAAAACAAACAACCCTAACCTCCTAACAACAAACAACCTTAACCCCCTAACAACAAACAACCCTAAACCCCTAACAACAAACAATCCTAACCCCCTAACAACCAACAACGCACACCACCTAACCACAAACAACACTAACACCCTAACCACAAACAACACTAACCCCGTAAGAACAAACAACACTAACCCCCTAACAACAAACAACACTAACACCCTAACAACAAAAACTATTAAACCCCAACAAGAAACATTCCTAAACCCCTAACAACAAACACTAACCCGCTAACAACAAACAACACTAAACCCCTAACAAGAAACTAACCTAACCCCGTAACAACAAACAACCCTAACCTCCTAACAACAAACAACCTTAAACCCCTAACAACAAACAACCCTAAACCCCTATCAACAAACAACACTAACACCCTAACAACAAAAACCACTAAACCCCAACAAGAAACAACACTAAACCCCTAACAACAAACACTAACCCCCTAACAACAAACAACACTAAACCCCTAACAAGAAACTAACCTAACCCTGTAACAACAAACAACCCTAACCTCCTAACAACAAACAACCTTAACCCCCTAACAACAAACAACCCTAAACCCCTAACAACAAACAATCCTAACCCCCTAACAACCAATAACGCTCATCCTCTAACCACAAACAACACTAACACCCTAACCACAAACAACACAAACCCCGTAAGAACAAACAACACTAACCCCCTAACAACAAACAACACTAACACCCTAACAACAAAAACTACTAAACCCCAACAAGAAAAAACCCTACACCCCTAACAACAAACACTAACCCCCTAACAACAAACAACACTAAACCCCTAACAAGAAACTAACATAACTCCGTAACAACAAACAACCCTAACCTCCTAACAACAAACAACCCTAAACCCCTAACAACAAACAACCCTACCCTTCTAACAACAAACAACCCTAACCCCCTAACAAACAACAACACTAACCCCCTAACCACAAACAACACTAACACCCTAACAACAAAAACTACTAAAAAACAACAAGAAACAACCCTAAAGCCCTAAAAACAAACACTAACCCCCTAACAACAAACAACACTAAACCTCTAACAAGAAACTAACCTAACCCCGTAACAACAAACAACCCTAACCTCCTAACAACAAACAACCTTAAACCCCTAACAACAAAAAACCCTAAACCCCTAACAACAAACAACACTAACACCCTAACAACAAAAACCGCTAAACCCCAACAACAAACAACCCTAACCCCCTAACAAACAACAACACTAACCCCCTAACCACAAACAACACTAACACCCTAACAAGAAAAACTACTAAACTCCAACAAGAAACAACCTTAAACCCCTAACAACAAACACGAACCCCCTAACAACAAACAACCCTAAACACCTAACAACAAACAACACTAACACCCTAACAATAAAAACCACTAAACCCCAACAAGAAACAACACTAAACCCGTAACAACAAACACTAACCCCCTAACAACAAACAACACTAAACCCCTAACAAGAAACTAACCTAACCCTGTAACAACAAACAGCCCTAACCTCCTAACAACAAACAACCTTAACCCCCTAAAAACAAACAACCGTAAACCCCTAACAACAAACAATCCTAACCCCCTAACAACCAACAACTCTCACCCCCTAACCACAAACAACACTAACACCCTAACCACAAACAACACTAACCCCGTAAGAACAAACAACACTAACCCCCTAACCACAAACAACACTAACACCCTAACAACAAAAACTACTAAACCCCAACAAGAAACAACCCTAAACCCCTAACAACAAACACTAACCCTCTAACAGCAAACAACACTAAACCCCTAACAAGAAACTAACCTAACCCCGTAACAACAAACAACCCTAACCTCCTAACAACAAACAACCTTAAACCCCCAACAACAAACAACCCTAAACCCCTAACAACAAACAACACTAACACCCTAACAACAAAAACCACTAAACCCCAACAAGAAACAACTCTAAACCCCTAACAACAAACACTAACCCCCTAACAACAAACAACACTAAACCCCTAACAAGAAACTAACCTAACCCTGTAACAACAAACAACCCTAACTTCCTAACAAAAAACAACCTTATCCCCCTAACAAACAACAACACTAACACCCTAACCACAAACAACACTAACACCCTAAGAACAAAAACTACTAAACCCCAACAAGAAACAGCCCTAAACCCCTAACAACAAACACTAACCCCCTAACAACAAAAAACGCTAAACCCCTAACAAGAAACTAACCTAACCCCGTAACAACAAACAACCCTAACCTCCTATCAACAAACAATCTTAAACCCCTAACAACAAACAACCCTAAACCCCTAACAACAAAGAACACTAACACCCTAACAACAAAAACCACTAAACCCCAACAAGAAACAACACTAAACCCCTAACAACAAACACTAACCCCCTAACAACAAACAACACTAAACCCCTAACAAGAAACTAACCTAACCCCGTAACAACAAACAACCCTAACCCCCTAACAACAAACAACCTTAAACCCCTAACAACAAACAACCCTAAACCCCTAACAACAAACAACACTAACACCCTAACAACAAAAACCACTAAACCCCAACAAGAAACAACACTAAACCCCTAACAACAAACACTAACCCCCTAACAACAAACAACACTAAACCCCTAACAAGAAACTAACCTAACTCTGTAAAAACAAACAACCCTAACCTCCTAACAACAAACAACCTTAACCCCCTAACAACAAACAACCCTAAACCGCTAACAACAAACAATCCTAACCCCCTAACAACCAACAACGCACACCCCCTAACCACAAACAACACTAACACCCTAACCACAAACAACACTAACCCCGTAAGAACAAACAACACTAACCCCCTAACAACAAACAACACTAACACCCTAACAACAAAAACTATTAAACCCCAACAAGAAACATTCCTAAACCCCTAACAACAAACACTAACCCGCTAACAACAAACAACACTAAACCCCTAACAAGAAACTAACCTAACCCCGTAACAACAAACAACCCTAACCTCCTAACAACAAACAACCTTAAACCCCTAACAACAAACAACCCTAAACCCCTATCAACAAACAACACTAACACCCTAACAACAAAAACCACTAAACCCCAACAAGAAACAACACTAAACCCCTAACAACAAACACTAACCCCCTAACAACAAACAACACTAAACCCCTAACAAGAAACTAACCTAACCCTGTAACAACAAACAACCCTAACCTCCTAACAACAAACAACCTTAACCCCCTAACAACAAACAACCCTAAACCCCTAACAACAAACAATCCTAACCCCCTAACAACCAATAACGCTCATCCTCTAACCACAAACAACACTAACACCCTAACCACAAACAACACAAACCCCGTAAGAACAAACAACACTAACCCCCTAACAACAAACAACACTAACACCCTAACAACAAAAACTACTAAACCCCAACAAGAAAAAACCCTACACCCCTAACAACAAACACTAACCCCCTAACAACAAACAACACTAAACCCCTAACAAGAAACTAACATAACTCCGTAACAACAAACAACCCTAACCTCCTAACAACAAACAACCCTAAACCCCTAACAACAAACAACCCTACCCTTCTAACAACAAACAACCCTAACCCCCTAACAAACAACAACACTAACCCCCTAACCACAAACAACACTAACACCCTAACAACAAAAACTACTAAAAAACAACAAGAAACAACCCTAAAGCCCTAAAAACAAACACTAACCCCCTAACAACAAACAACACTAAACCTCTAACAAGAAACTAACCTAACCCCGTAACAACAAACAACCCTAACCTCCTAACAACAAACAACCTTAAACCCCTAACAACAAAAAACCCTAAACCCCTAACAACAAACAACACTAACACCCTAACAACAAAAACCGCTAAACCCCAACAACAAACAACCCTAACCCCCTAACAAACAACAACACTAACCCCCTAACCACAAACAACACTAACACCCTAACAAGAAAAACTACTAAACTCCAACAAGAAACAACCTTAAACCCCTAACAACAAACACGAACCCCCTAACAACAAACAACCCTAAACACCTAACAACAAACAACACTAACACCCTAACAATAAAAACCACTAAACCCCAACAAGAAACAACACTAAACCCGTAACAACAAACACTAACCCCCTAACAACAAACAACACTAAACCCCTAACAAGAAACTAACCTAACCCTGTAACAACAAACAGCCCTAACCTCCTAACAACAAACAACCTTAACCCCCTAAAAACAAACAACCGTAAACCCCTAACAACAAACAATCCTAACCCCCTAACAACCAACAACTCTCACCCCCTAACCACAAACAACACTAACACCCTAACCACAAACAACACTAACCCCGTAAGAACAAACAACACTAACCCCCTAACCACAAACAACACTAACACCCTAACAACAAAAACTACTAAACCCCAACAAGAAACAACCCTAAACCCCTAACAACAAACACTAACCCTCTAACAGCAAACAACACTAAACCCCTAACAAGAAACTAACCTAACCCCGTAACAACAAACAACCCTAACCTCCTAACAACAAACAACCTTAAACCCCCAACAACAAACAACCCTAAACCCCTAACAACAAACAACACTAACACCCTAACAACAAAAACCACTAAACCCCAACAAGAAACAACTCTAAACCCCTAACAACAAACACTAACCCCCTAACAACAAACAACACTAAACCCCTAACAAGAAACTAACCTAACCCTGTAACAACAAACAACCCTAACTTCCTAACAAAAAACAACCTTATCCCCCTAACAAACAACAACACTAACACCCTAACCACAAACAACACTAACACCCTAACAACAAAAACTACTAAACCCCAACAAGAAACAGCCCTAAACCCCTAACAACAAACACTAACCCCCTAACAACAAAAAACGCTAAACCCCTAACAAGAAACTAACCTAACCCCGTAACAACAAACAACCCTAACCTCCTATCAACAAACAATCTTAAACCCCTAACAACAAACAACCCTAAACCCCTAACAACAAAGAACACTAACACCCTAACAACAAAAACCACTAAACCCCAACAAGAAACAACACTAAACCCCTAACAACAAACACTAACCCCCTAACAACAAACAACACTAAACCCCTAACAAGAAACTAACCTAACCCCGTAACAACAAACAACCCTAACCCCCTAACAACAAACAACCTTAAACCCCTAACAACAAACAACCCTAAACCCCTAACAAGAAACAACACTAACACCCTAACAACAAAAACCACTAAACCCCAACAAGAAACAACACTAAACCCCTAACAACAAACACTAACCCCCTAACAACAAACAACACTAAACCCCTAACAAGAAACTAACCTAACTCTGTAAAAACAAACAACCCTAACCTCCTAACAACAAACAACCTTAACCCCCTAACAACAAACAACCCTAAACCCCTAACAACAAACAATCCTAACCCCCTAACAACCAACAACGCACACCCCCTAACCACAAACAACACTAACACCCTAACCACAAACAACACTAACCCCGTAAGAACAAACAACACTAACCCCCTAACAACAAACAACACTAACACCCTAACAACAAAAACTATTAAACCCCAACAAGAAACATTCCTAAACCCCTAACAACAAACACTAACCCGCTAACAACAAACAACACTAAACCCCTAACAAGAAACTAACCTAACCCCGTAACAACAAACAACCCTAACCTCCTAACAACAAACAACCTTAAACCCCTAACAACAAACAACCCTAAACCCCTATCAACAAACAACACTAACACCCTAACAACAAAAACCACTAAACCCCAACAAGAAACAACACTAAACCCCTAACAACAAACACTAACCCCCTAACAACAAACAACACTAAACCCCTAACAAGAAACTAACCTAACCCTGTAACAACAAACAACCCTAACCTCCTAACAACAAACAACCTTAACCCCCTAACAACAAACAACCCTAAACCCCTAACAACAAACAATCCTAACCCCCTAACAACCAATAACGCTCATCCTCTAACCACAAACAACACTAACACCCTAACCACAAACAACACAAACCCCGTAAGAACAAACAACACTAACCCCCTAACAACAAACAACACTAACACCCTAACAACAAAAACTACTAAACCCCAACAAGAAAAAACCCTACACCCCTAACAACAAACACTAACCCCCTAACAACAAACAACACTAAACCCCTAACAAGAAACTAACATAACTCCGTAACAACAAACAACCCTAACCTCCTAACAACAAACAACCCTAAACCCCTAACAACAAACAACCCTACCCTTCTAACAACAAACAACCCTAACCCCCTAACAAACAACAACACTAACCCCCTAACCACAAACAACACTAACACCCTAACAACAAAAACTACTAAAAAACAACAAGAAACAACCCTAAAGCCCTAAAAACAAACACTAACCCCCTAACAACAAACAACACTAAACCTCTAACAAGAAACTAACCTAACCCCGTAACAACAAACAACCCTAACCTCCTAACAACAAACAACCTTAAACCCCTAACAACAAAAAACCCTAAACCCCTAACAACAAACAACACTAACACCCGAACAACAAAAACCGCTAAACCCCAACAACAAACAACCCTAACCCCCTAACAAACAACAACACTAACCCCCTAACCACAAACAACACTAACACCCTAACAAGAAAAACTACTAAACCCCAACAAGAAACAACCCTAAACCCCTAACAACAAACACTAACCCCCTAACAACAAACAACACTAAACCCCTAACAAGAAACTAACCTAACCCCCTAACAACCAAGAACGCACACCCCCTAACCACAAACAACACTAACACCCTAACCATAAACAACACTAACCCCGTAAGAACAAACTACACTAACCCCCTAACCACAAAGAACACTAACACCCTAACAACAAAAACTACTAAACCCCAACAAGAAACAACCCTAAACCCCTAACAACAAACACTAACCCCCTAACAACAAACAACACTAAACCCCTAACAAGAAACTAACCTAACCCCGTAACAACAAACAACCCTAACCTCCTAACAGCAAACAACCTTAAACCCCTAACAACAAACAACCCTAAACCCCTAACAAGAAACAACACTAAACCCCTAACAGCAAACAATGCTAACCCCCTAACAACCAACAACGCACACCCCCTAACCACAAACAACACTAACACCCTAACCACAAACAACACTAACCCCGTAAGAACAAACAACACTAACCCCCTAACCACAAACAACACTAACACCCTAACCACAAACAACACTAACCCCGTAAGAACAAACAACACTAACCCCCTAACAACAAACAACACTAACACCCTAACAACAAAAAACACTAAAACCCAACAAGAAACAACCCTAAACCCCTAACAACAAACACTGACCCCCTAACAACAAACAACACTAAACCCCTAACAAGAAACTAACCTAAACCCGTAACAACAAACAACCCTAACCTCCTAACAACAAACAACCTTAAGCCCCTAACAACAAACAACCCTAAACCCCTAACAACAAACAATCCTAACCCCCTAACAACCAACAACGCACACCCCCTATCCACAAACAACACTAACACCCTAACCACAAACAACACTAACCCCGTAAGAACAAACAACACTAACCCCCTAACAACAAACAACACTAACACCCTAACAACAAAAACTACTAAACGTCAACAAGAAACAACCCTAAACCCCTAACAACAAACACTAACCCCCTAACAACAAACAACACTAAACCCCTAACAAGAAACTAACCTAAACCCGTAACAACAAACAACCCTAACCTCCTAACAACAAACAACCTTAAACCCCTAACAACAAACAACCCTAAACCCCTAACAACAAACAACACTAACACCCTAAGAACAAAAACCACTAAACCCAAACAGGAAACAACACTAAACCCCTAACAACAAACACTAACCCCCTAAAAACAAACAACACTAAACCCCTGACAATAAACTAACCTAACCCTGTAACAACAAACAACCCTAACCTACTAAAAACAAACAACCCTAACCCCCTAACAAACAACAACACTAAGCCCCTAACCACAAACAACACTAACACCCTAACAACTAAAACTACTAAACCCCAACAAGAAACAACCCTAAACCCCTAACAACAAACACTAACCCCCAACAACAAACAACACTAAACCCCTAACAAGAAACTAACCTAACCCCGTAACAACAAACAACCCTAACCTCCTAACAACAAACAACCTTAACCCCCTACCAACAAACAACCCTAAACCCCTAACAACAAACAATCCTAACCCCCTAACAACCAACAACGCACACCCCCTAAACACAAACAACACTAACACCCTAACCACAAACAACACTAACCCCGTAAGAACAAACTAAACTAACCCCCTAACAACAAACAACACTAACACCCTAACAACAAAAACTACTAAACCCAACAAGAAACAACCCTAAACCCCTAACAACAAACACTAACCCCCTAACAACAAACAACACTAAACCCCTAACAAGCAACTTACCTAACCCCGTAACAACAAACAACCCTAACCTCCTAACAACAAACAACCTTAAACCCCTAACAACAAACAACCCTAAACCCCTAACAACAAACAACACTAACGCCCTAACAACAAAAACCACTAAACCCCAACAAGAAACAACACTAAACCCCTAACAACAAACACTAACCCCCTAACAACAAACATCACTAAACCCCTAACAAGAAACTAACCTAACCCTGTAAAAACAAACAACCCTAACCTCCTAACAACAAACAACCCTAACCCCCTAACAAACAACAACACTAACCCCCTAACCACAAACAACACTAACACCCTAACAACAAAAACTACTAAACCCCAACAAGAAACAACCCTAAACCCCTAACAACAAACACTAACCCCCTAACAACAAACAACACTAAACCCCTAACAAGAAACTAACCTAACCCCGTAACAACAAACAACCCTAACCTCCTAACAGCAAACAACCTTAAACCCCTAACAACAAACAACCCTAAACCCCTAACAACAAACAACACTAACACCCTAACAACAAAAACCACTAAATCCCAACAAGAAACAACCCTAAACCCCTAACAAAAAACACTAACCCCCTAACAACAAACAACACTAAACCCCTTACAAGAAAATAACCTAACGCCGTAACAACAAACAACCCTAACCTCCTAACAACAAACAACCTTATACCCCTAACAACAAACAACCCTAAACCCCTAACAACAAAAAACACTAGCACCCTAACAACAAAAAACACTAAACCCCAACAAGAAACAACACTAAACCCCTAACAACAAACACTAACCCCCTAACAACAAACAACACTAAACCCCTAACAAGAAACTAACCTAACCCCGTAACAACAAACAACTCTAACCTCCTAACAGCAAACAACCTTAAACCCCTAACAACAAACAACACTAAACCCCTAACAACAAACAACACTAACACCCTAACAACAAAAACCACTAAACCCCAACAAGAAACAACCCTAAACCCCTAACAAAAAACACTAACCCCCTAACAACAAACAACACTAAACCCCTTACAAGAAAATAACCTAACACCGTAACAACAAACAACCCTAACCTCCTAACAACAAACAACCTTATACCCCTAACAACAAACAACCCTAAACCCCTAACAACAAAAAACACTAACACCCTAACAACAAAAAACACTAAACCCCAACAAGAAACAACACTAAACCCCTAACAACAAACACTAACCCCCTAACAACAAACAACACTAAACCCCTAACAAGAAACTAACCTAAACCCGTAACAACAAACAACCCTAACCTCCTAACAACAAACAACCTTAAGCCCCTAAAAACAAACAACCCTAAACCCCTAACAACAAACAATCCTAACCCCCTAACAACCAACAACGCACACCCCCTATCCACAAACAACACTAACACCCTAACCACAAACAACACTAACCCCGTAAGAACAAACAACACTAACCCCCTAACAACAAACAACACTAACACCCTAACAACAAAAACTACTAAACGCCAACAAGAAACAACACTAAACCCCTAACAACAAACACTAACACCCTAACAACAAACAACACTAAACCCCTGACAATAAACTAACCTAACCCTGTAACAACAAACAACCCTAACCTCCTAACAACAAACAACCCTAACCCCCTAACAAACAACAACACTAAGCCCCTAACCACAAACAACACTAACACCCTAACAACTAAAACTACTAAACCCCAACAAGAAACAACCCTAAACCCCTAACAACAAACACTAACCCCCTAACAACAAACAACACTAAACCCCTAACAAGAAACTAACCTAACCCCGTAACAACAAACAACCCTAACCCCCTAACAACAAACAACCTTAAACCCCTAACAACAAACAACCCTAAACCCCTAACAAGAAACAACACTAACACCCTAACAACAAAAACCACTAAACCCCAACAAGAAACAACACTAAACCCCTAACAACAAACACTAACCCCCTAACAACAAACAACACTAAACCCCTAACAAGAAACTAACCTAACTCTGTAACAACAAACAACCCTAACCTCCTAACAACAAACAACCATAACCCCCTACCAACAAACAACCCTAAACCCCTAACAACAAACAATCCTAACCCCCTAACAACCAACAACGCACACCCCCTAACCACAAACAACACTAACACCCTAACCACAAACAACACTAACCCCGTAAGAACAAACAACACTAACCCCCTAACAACAAACAACACTAACACCCTAACAAGAAAAACTACTAAACCCCAACAAGAAACATTCCTAAACCCCTAACAACAAACACTAACCCCCTAACAACAAACAACACTAAACCCCTAACAAGAAACTAACCTAACCCCGTAACAACAAACAACCCTAACCTCCTAACAACAAACAACCTTAAACCCCTAACAACAAACAACCCTAAACCCCTATCAACAAACAACACTAACACCCTAACAACAAAAACCACTAAACCCCAACAAGAAACAACACTAAACCCCTAACAACAAACACTAACCCCCTAACCACAAACAACACTAACACCCTAATAAGAAAAACTACTAAACTCCAACAAGAAACAACCTTAAACCCCTAACAACAAACACTAACCCCCTAACAACAAACAACCCTAAACACCTAACAACAAACAACACTAACACCCTAACAATAAAAACCACTAAACCCCAACAAGAAACAACACTAAACCCGTAACAACAAACACTAACCCCCTAACAACAAACAACACTAAACCCCTAACAAGAAACTAACCTAACAATGTAACAACAAACAACCCTAACATCCTAACAACAAACATCCTTAACCCCCTAACAACAAACAACCCTAAACCCCTAACAACAAACAATCCTAACCCCCTAACAACCAATAACGCTCATCCTCTAACCACAAACAACACTAACACCCTAACCACAAACAACACAAACCCCGTAAGAACAAACAACACTAACCCCCTAAAAACAAACAACACTAACACCCTAACAACAGAAACTACTAAACCCCAACAAGAAAAAACCCTAAACCCCTAACAACAAACACTAACCCCCTAACAACAAACAACACTAAACCCCTAACAAGAAACTAACATAACTCCGTAACAACAAACAACCCTAACCTCCTAACAACAAACAACCTTAAACCCCTAACAACAAACAACCCTAACCTTCTAACAACAAACAACCCTAACCCCCTAACAAACAACAACACTAACCCCCTAACCACAAACAACACTAACACCCTAACAACAAAAACTACTAAAAAACAACAAGAAACAACCCTAAAGCCCTAACAACAAACACTAACCCCCAACAACAAACAACACTAAACCCCTAACAAGAAACTAACCTAACCCCGTAACAACAAACAACCCTAACCTCCTAACAACAAACAACCTTAAACCCCCAACAACAAACAACCCTAAACCCCTAACAACAAACAACACTAACACCCTAACAACAAAAACCACTAAACCCCAACAAGAAACAACTCTAAACCCCTAACAACAAACACTAACACCCTAACAACAAACAACACTAAACCCCTAACAAGAAACTAACCTAACCCTGTAACAACAAACAACCCTAACTTCCTAACAAAAAACAACCTTATCCCCCTAACAAACAACAACACTAACACCCTAACCACAAACAACACTAACACCCTAACAACAAAAACTACTAAACCCCAACAAGAAACAGCCCTAAACCCCTAACAACAAACACTAACCCCCTAACAACAAAAAACGCTAAACCCCTAACAAGAAACTAACCTAACCCCGTAACAACAAACAACCCTAACCTCCTATCAACAAACAATCTTAAACCCCTAACAACAAACAACCCTAAACCCCTAACAACAAAGAACACTAACACCCTAACAACAAAAACCACTAAACCCCAACAAGAAACAACACTAAACCCCTAACAACAAACACTAACCCCCTAACAACAAACAACACTAAACCCCTAACAAGAAACTAACCTAACCCCGTAACAACAAACAACCCTAACCCCCTAACAACAAACAACCTTAAACCCCTAACAACAAACAACCCTAAACCCCTAACAAGAAACAACACTAACACCCTAACAACAAAAACCACTAAACCCCAACAAGAAACAACACTAAACCCCTAACAACAAACACTAACCCCCTAACAACAAACAACACTAAACCCCTAACAAGAAACTAACCTAACTCTGTAAAAACAAACAACCCTAACCTCCTAACAACAAACAACCTTAACCCCCTAACAACAAACAACCCTAAACCCCTAACAACAAACAATCCTAACCCCCTAACAACCAACAACGCACACCCCCTAACCACAAACAACACTAACACCCTAACCACAAACAACACTAACCCCGTAAGAACAAACAACACTAACCCCCTAACAACAAACAACACTAACACCCTAACAACAAAAACTATTAAACCCCAACAAGAAACATTCCTAAACCCCTAACAACAAACACTAACCCGCTAACAACAAACAACACTAAACCCCTAACAAGAAACTAACCTAACCCCGTAACAAACAAACAACCCTAACCTCCTAACAACAAACAACCTTAAACCCCTAACAACAAACAACCCTAAACCCCTATCAACAAACAACACTAACACCCTAACAACAAAAACCACTAAACCCCAACAAGAAACAACACTAAACCCCTAACAACAAACACTAACCCCCTAACAACAAACAACACTAAACCCCTAACAAGAAACTAACCTAACCCTGTAACAACAAACAACCCTAACCTCCTAACAACAAACAACCTTAACCCCCTAACAACAAACAACCCTAAACCCCTAACAACAAACAATCCTAACCCCCTAACAACCAATAACGCTCATCCTCTAACCACAAACAACACTAACACCCTAACCACAAACAACACAAACCCCGTAAGAACAAACAACACTAACCCCCTAACAACAAACAACACTAACACCCTAACAACAAAAACTACTAAACCCCAACAAGAAAAAACCCTACACCCCTAACAACAAACACTAACCCCCTAACAACAAACAACACTAAACCCCTAACAAGAAACTAACATAACTCCGTAACAACAAACAACCCTAACCTCCTAACAACAAACAACCCTAAACCCCTAACAACAAACAACCCTACCCTTCTAACAACAAACAACCCTAACCCCCTAACAAACAACAACACTAACCCCCTAACCACAAACAACACTAACACCCTAACAACAAAAACTACTAAAAAACAACAAGAAACAACCCTAAAGCCCTAAAAACAAACACTAACCCCCTAACAACAAACAACACTAAACCTCTAACAAGAAACTAACCTAACCCCGTAACAACAAACAACCCTAACCTCCTAACAACAAACAACCTTAAACCCCTAACAACAAAAAACCCTAAACCCCTAACAACAAACAACACTAACACCCGAACAACAAAAACCGCTAAACCCCAACAACAAACAACCCTAACAACCTAACAAACAACAACACTAACCCCCTAACCACAAACAACACTAACACCCTAACAAGAAAAACTACTAAACCCCAACAAGAAACAACCCTAAACCCCTAACAACAAACACTAACCCCCTAACAACAAACAACACTAAACCCCTAACAAGAAACTAACCTAACCCCCTAACAACCAACAACGCACACCCCCTAACCACAAACAACACTAACACCCTAACCATAAACAACACTAACCCCGTAAGAACAAACTACACTAACCCCCTAACCACAAAGAACACTAACACCCTAACAACAAAAACTACTAAACCCCAACAAGAAACAACCCTAAACCCCTAACAACAAACACTAACCCCCTAACAACAAACAACACTAAACCCCTAACAAGAAACTAACCTAACCCCGTAACAACAAACAACCCTAACCTCCTAACAGCAAACAACCTTAAACCCCTAACAACAAACAACCCTAAACCCCTAACAAGAAACAACACTAAACCCCTAACAGCAAACAATGCTAACCCCCTAACAACCAACAACGCACACCCCCTAACCACAAACAACACTAACACCCTAACCACAAACAACACTAACCCCGTAAGAACAAACAACACTAACCTCCTAACCACAAACAACACTAACACCCTAACCACAAACAACACTAACCCCGTAAGAACAAACAACACTAACCCCCTAACAACAAACAACACTAACACCCTAAAAACAAAAAACACTAAAACCCAACAAGAAACAACCCTAAACCCCTAACAACAAACACTGACCCCCTAACAACAAACAACACTAAACCCCTAACAAGAAACTAACCTAAACCCGTAACAACAAACAACCCTAACCTCCTAACAACAAACAACCTTAAGCCCCTAACAACAAACAACCCTAAACCCCTAACAACAAACAATCCTAACCCCCTAACAACCAACAACGCACACCCCCTATCCACAAACAACACTAACACCCTAACCACAAACAACACTAACCCCGTAAGAACAAACAACACTAACCCCCTAACAACAAACAACACTAACACCCTAACAACAAAAACTACTAAACGCCAACAAGAAACAACCCTAAACCCCTAACAACAAACACTAACCCCCTAACAACAAACAACACTAAACCCCTAACAAGAAACTAACCTAAACCCGTAACAACAAACAACCCTAACCTCCTAACAACAAACAACCTTAAACCCCTAACAACAAACAACCCTAAACCCCTAACAACAAACAACACTAACACCCTAAGAACAAAAACCACTAAACCCAAACAGGAAACAACACTAAACCCCTAACAACAAACACTAACCCCCTAAAAACAAACAACACTAAACCCCTGACAATAAACTAACCTAACCCTGTAACAACAAACAACCCTAACCTCCTAAAAACAAACAACCCTAACCCCCTAACAAACAACAACACTAAGCCCCTAACCACAAACAACACTAACACCCTAACAACTAAAACTACTAAACCCCAACAAGAAACAACCCTAAACCCCTAACAACAAACACTAACCCCCAACAACAAACAACACTAAACCCCTAACAAGAAACTAACCTAACCCCGTAACAACAAACAACCCTAACCTCCTAACAACAAACAACCTTAACCCCCTACCAACAAACAACCCTAAACCCCTAACAACAAACAATCCTAACCCCCTAACAACCAACAACGCACACCCCCTAAACACAAACAACACTAACACCCTAACCACAAACAACACTAACCCCGTAAGAACAAACTAAACTAACCCCCTAACAACAAACAACACTAACACCCTAACAACAAAAACTACTAAACCCAACAAGAAACAACCCTAAACCCCTAACAACAAACACTAACCCCCTAACAACAAACAACACTAAACCCCTAACAAGCAACTTACCTAACAACGTAACAACAAACAACCCTAACCTCCTAACAACAAACAACCTTAAACCCCTAACAACAAACAACCCTAAACCCCTAACAACAAACAACACTAACGCCCTAACAACAAAAACCACTAAACCCCAACAAGAAACAACACTAAACCCCTAACAACAAACACTAACCCCCTAACAACAAACATCACTAAACCCCTAACAAGAAACTAACCTAACCCTATAAAAACAAACAACCCTAACCTCCTAACAACAAACAACCCTAACCCCCTAACAAACAACAACACTAACCCCCTAACCACAAACAACACTAACACCCTAACAACAAAAACTACTAAACCCCAACAAGAAACAACCCTAAACCCCTAACAACAAACACTAACCCCCTAACAACAAACAACACTAAACCCCTAACAAGAAACTAACCTAACCCCGTAACAACAAACAACCCTAACCTCCTAACAGCAAACAACCTTAAACCCCTAACAACAAACAACCCTAAACCCCTAACAACAAACAACACTAACACCCTAACAACAAAAACCACTAAATCCCAACAAGAAACAACCCTAAACCCCTAACAAAAAACACTAACCCCCTAACAACAAACAACACTAAACCCCTTACAAGAAAATAACCTAACGCCGTAACAACAAACAACCCTAACCTCCTAACAACAAACAACCTTATACCCCTAACAACAAACAACCCTAAACCCCTAACAACAAAAAACACTAACACCCTAACAACAAAAAACACTAAACCCCAACAAGAAACAACACTAAACCCCTAACAACAAACACTAACCCCCTAACAACAAACAACACTAAACCCCTAACAAGAAACTAACCTAACCCCGTAACAACAAACAACTCTAACCTCCTAACAGCAAACAACCTTAAACCCCTAACAACAAACAACACTAAACCCCTAACAACAAACAACACTAACACCCTAACAACAAAAACCACTAAACCCCAACAAGAAACAACCCTAAACCCCTAACAAAAAACACTAACCCCCTAACAACAAACAACACTAAACCCCTTACAAGAAAATAACCTAACACCGTAACAACAAACAACCCTAACCTCCTAACAACAAACAACCTTATACCCCTAACAACAAACAACCCTAAACCCCTAACAACAAAAAACACTAACACCCTAACAACAAAAAACACTAAACCCCAACAAGAAACAACACTAAACCCCTAACAACAAACACTAACCCCCTAACAACAAACAACACTAAACCCCTAACAAGAAACTAACCTAAACCCGTAACAACAAACAACCCTAACCTCCTAACAACAAACAACCTTAAGCCCCTAAAAACAAACAACCCTAAACCCCTAACAACAAACAATCCTAACCCCCTAACAACCAACAACGCACACCCCCTATCCACAAACAACACTAACACCCTAACCACAAACAACACTAACCCCGTAAGAACAAACAACACTAACCCCCTAACAACAAACAACACTAACACCCTAACAACAAAAACTACTAAACGCCAACAAGAAACAACACTAAACCCCTAACAACAAACACTAACACCCTAACAACAAACAACACTAAACCCCTGACAATAAACTAACCTAACCCTGTAACAACAAACAACCCTAACCTCCTAACAACAAACAACCCTAACCCCCTAACAAACAACAACACTAAGCCCCTAACCACAAACAACACTAACACCCTAACAACTAAAACTACTAAACCCCAACAAGAAACAACCCTAAACCCCTAACAACAAACACTAACCCCCTAACAACAAACAACACTAAACCCCTAACAAGAAACTAACCTAACCCCGTAACAACAAACAACCCTAACCCCCTAACAACAAACAACCTTAAACCCCTAACAACAAACAACCCTAAACCCCTAACAAGAAACAACACTAACACCCTAACAACAAAAACCACTAAACCCCAACAAGAAACAACACTAAACCCCTAACAACAAACACTAACCCCCTAACAACAAACAACACTAAACCCCTAACAAGAAACTAACCTAACTCTGTAACAACAAACAACCCTAACCTCCTAACAACAAACAACCATAACCCCCTACCAACAAACAACCCTAAACCCCTAACAACAAACAATCCTAACCCCCTAACAACCAACAACGCACACCCCCTAACCACAAACAACACTAACACCCTAACCACAAACAACACTAACCCCGTAAGAACAAACAACACTAACCCCCTAACAACAAACAACACTAACACCCTAACAAGAAAAACTACTAAACCCCAACAAGAAACATTCCTAAACCCCTAACAACAAACACTAACCCCCTAACAACAAACAACACTAAACCCCTAACAAGAAACTAACCTAACCCCGTAACAACAAACAACCCTAACCTCCTAACAACAAACAACCTTAAACCCCTAACAACAAACAACCCTAAACCCCTATCAACAAACAACACTAACACCCTAACAACAAAAACCACTAAACCCCAACAAGAAACAACACTAAACCCCTAACAACAAACACTAACCCCCTAACCACAAACAACACTAACACCCTAATAAGAAAAACTACTAAACTCCAACAAGAAACAACCTTAAACCCCTAACAACAAACACTAACCCCCTAACAACAAACAACCCTAAACACCTAACAACAAACAACACTAACACCCTAACAATAAAAACCACTAAACCCCAACAAGAAACAACACTAAACCCGTAACAACAAACACTAACCCCCTAACAACAAACAACACTAAACCCCTAACAAGAAACTAACCTAACAATGTAACAACAAACAACCCTAACATCCTAACAACAAACATCCTTAACCCCCTAACAACAAACAACCCTAAACCCCTAACAACAAACAATCCTAACCCCCTAACAACCAATAACGCTCATCCTCTAACCACAAACAACACTAACACCCTAACCACAAACAACACAAACCCCGTAAGAACAAACAACACTAACCCCCTAAAAACAAACAACACTAACACCCTAACAACAGAAACTACTAAACCCCAACAAGAAAAAACCCTAAACCCCTAACAACAAACACTAACCCCCTAACAACAAACAACACTAAACCCCTAACAAGAAACTAACATAACTCCGTAACAACAAACAACCCTAACCTCCTAACAACAAACAACCCTAAACCCCTAACAACAAACAACCCTAACCTTCTAACAACAAACAACCTTAACCCCCTAACAAACAACACTAACCCCCTAACCACAAACAACACTAACACCCTAACAACAAAAACTACTAAAAAACAACAAGAAACAACCCTAAAGCCCTAACAACAAACACTAACCCCCAACAACAAACAACACTAAACCCCTAACAAGAAACTAACCTAACCCCGTAACAACAAACAACCCTAACCTCCTAACAACAAACAACCTTAAACCCCTAACAACAAAAAACCCTAAACCCCTAACAACAAACAACACTAACACCCTAACAACAAAAACCACTAAACCCCAACAACAAACAACCCTAACCCCCTAAGAAACAACAACACTAACCCCCTAACCACAAACAACACTAACACCCTAACAAGAAAAACTACTAAACTCCAACAAGAAACAACCTTAAACCCCTAACAACAAACACTAACCCCCTAACAACACACAACCCTAAACACCTAACAACAAACAACACTAACACCCTAACAATAAAAACCACTAAACCCCAACAAGAAACAACACTAAACCTGTAACAACAAACACTAACCCCCTAACAACAAACAACACTAAACCCCTAACAAGAAACTAACCTAACAATGTAACAACAAACAACCCTAACATCCTAACAACAAACATCCTTAACCGACTAACAACAAACAACCATAAACCCCTAACAACAAACAATCCTAACCCCATAACAACCAACAACGCACACCCCCTAACCACAAACAACACTAACACCCTAACCACAAACAACACTAACCCCGTAAGAACAAACTACACTAACGCCCTAACAACAAACAAAACTAACACCCTAACAACAAAAACTACTAAACCCCAACAAGAAACAACCCTAAACCCCTAACAACAAACACTAACCCCCTAACAACAAACAACACTAAACCCCTAAGAAGAAACTAACCTAACCCTGTAACAACAAACAACCCTAACCTCCTAACAACAAACAACCTTAAACCCCTAACAACAAACAACCCTAAACCCCTAACAACAAACAACACTAACACCCTAACAACAAAAACCACTAAACCCCAACAAGAAACAACACTAAACCCCTAACAACAAACACTAACCCCCTAACAACAAACAACACTAAACCCCTAACAAGAAACTAACCTAACCCTGTAACAAGAAACAACCCTAACCTCCTAACAACAAATAACCCTAACCCCGTAACAAACAACAACACTAACCCCCTAACCACAAACAACACTAACACCCTAACAACAAAAACTACTAAACCCCAACAAGAAACAACCCTAAACCCCTAACAACAAACACTAACCCCCTAACAGCAAACAACACTAAACCCCTAACAAGAAACTAACCTAACCCCCTAACAACCAACAACGCACACCCCCTAACCACAAACAACACTAAAACCCTAACCACAAACAACACTAACCCCGTAAGAACAAACTACACTAACCCCCTAACAACAAACAACACTAACACCCTAACAACAAAAACTACTAAACCCAACAAGAAACAACCCTAAACCCCTAACAACAAACACTAACCCCCAACAACAAACAACACTAAACCCCTAACAAGAAACTTACCTAACCCCGTAACAACAAACAACCCTAACCTCCTAACAACAAACAACAGTAACACCCTAAGAACAAAAACCACTAAACCCCAACAAGAAACAACACTAAACCCCTAACAACAAACACTAACCCCCTAACAACAAACAACACTAAACCCCTAACAAGAAACTAACCTAACCCTGTAAAAACAAACAACCCTAACCTCCTAACAACAAACAACACTAACCCCCTAACAAACAACAACACTAACCCCCTAACCACAAACAACACTAACACCCTAACAACAAAAACTACTAAACCCCAACAAGAAACAACCCTAAACTCCTAACAACAAACACTAACCCCCTAACAACAAACAACACTAAACCCCTTACAAGAAACTAACCTAACCCCGTAACAACAAACAACCCTAACCTCCTAACAACAAACAACCTTAAACCCCTAACAACAAACAACCCTAAATCCCTATCAACAAACAACACTAACACCCTAACAACAAAAACCACTAAACCCCAACAAGAAACAACACTAAACCCCTAACAACAAACACTAACCTCCTAACAACAAACAACACTAAACCCCTAACAAGAAACTAACCTAACTCTGTAACAACAAACAACCCTAACCTCCTAACAACAAACAACCTTAACCCCCTAACAACAAACAACCCTAAACCCCTAACAACAAACAATCCTAACCCCCTAACAACCAACAACGCACACCCCCTAACCACAAACAACACTAACACCCTAACCACAAACAACACTAACCCCGGAAGAACAAACAACACTAACCCCCTAACAACAAACAACACTAACACCCTAACAACAAAAACTACTAAACCCCAACAAGAAACATCCCTAAACCCCTAACAACAAACACTAACCCCCTAACAACAAACAACACTTAACCTCTAACAAGAAACTAACCTAACCCCGTAACAACAAACAACCCTAACCTCCTAACAACAAACAACCTTAAACCCCTAACAACAAACAACCCTAAACCCCTATCAACAAACAACACTAACACCCTAACAACAAAAACCACTAAACCCCAACAAGAAACAACACTAAACCCCTAACAACAAACACTAACCCCCTAACAACAAACAACACTAAACCCCTAACAAGAAACTAACCTAACCCTGTAACAACAATCAACCCTAACCTCCTAACAACAAACAACCTTAACCCCCTAACAACAAACAACCCTAAACCCCTAACAACAAACAATCCTAACCCCCTAACAACCAATAACGCTCATCCTCTAACCACAAACAACACTAACACCCTAACCACAAACAACACAAACCCCGTAAGAACAAACAACACTAACCCCCTAAAAACAAACAACACTAACACCCTAACAACAAAAACTACTAAACCCCAACAAGAAAAAACCCTACACCCCTAACAACAAACACTAACCCCCTAACAACAAACAACACTAAACCCCTAACAAGAAACTAACATAACTCCGTAACAACAAACAACCCTAACCTCCTAACAACAAACAACCCTAAACCCCTAACAACAAACAACCCTAACCTTCTAACAACAAACAACACTAACCCCCTAACAAACAACAACACTAACCCCCTAACCACAAACAACACTAACACCCTAACAACAAAAACTACTAAAAAACAACAAGAAACAACCCTAAAGCCCTAACAACAAACACTAACCCCCAACAACAAACAACACTAAACCCCTAACAAGAAACTAACCTAACCCCGTAACAACAAACAACCCTAACCTCCTAACAACAACCTTAAACCCCTAACAACAAAAAACCCTAAACCCCTAACAACAAACAACACTAACACCCTAACAACAAAAACCACTAAACCCCAACAACAAACAACCCTAACCCCCTAAGAAACAACAACACTAACCCCCTAACCACAAACAACACTAACACCCTAACAAGAAAAACTACTAAACTCCAACAAGAAACAACCTTAAACCCCTAACAACAAACCCTAACCCCCTAACAACACACAACCCTAAACACCTAACAACAAACAACACTAACACCCTAACAATAAAAACCACTAAACCCCAACAAGAAACAACACTAAACCTGTAACAACAAACACTAACCCCCTAACAACAAACAACACTAAACCCCTAACAAGAAACTAACCTAACAATGTAACAACAAACAACCCTAACATCCTAACAACAAACATCCTTAACCGACTAACAACAAACAACCATAAACCCCTAACAACAAACAATCCTAACCCCCTAACAACCAACAACGCACACCCCCTAACCACAAACAACACTAACACCCTAACCACAAACAACACTAACCCCGTAAGAACAAACTACACTAACGCCCTAACAACAAACAAAACTAACACCCTAACAACAAAAACTACTAAACCCCAACAAGAAACAACCCTAAACCCCTAACAACAAACACTAACCCCCTAACAACAAACAACACTAAACCCCTAAGAAGAAACTAACCTAAACCTGTAACAACAAACAACCCTAACCTCCTAACAACAAACAACCTTAAACCCCTAACAACAAACAACCCTAAACCCCTAACAACAAACAACACTAACACCCTAACAACAAAAACCACTAAACCCCAACAAGAAACAACACTAAACCCCTAACAACAAACACTAACCCCCTAACAACAAACAACACTAAACCCCTAACAAGAAACTAACCTAACCCTGTAACAACAAACAACCCTAACCTCCTAACAAAAAACAACCTTAACCCCCTAACAAACAACAACACTAACCCCCTAACCACAAACAACACTAACACCCTAACAACAAAAACTACTAAACCCCAACAAGAAACAACCCTAAACCCCTAACAACAAACACTAACCCCCTAACAACAAAAAACACTAAACCCCTAACAAGAAACTAACCTAACCCCGTAACAACAAACAACCCTAACCTCCTAACAACAAACAACCTTAGCCCCCTAACAACAAACAACCCTAAACCCCTAACAACAAACCATCCTAACCCCCTAACAACCAACAACGCACACCCCCTAACCATAAACAACACTAACACCCTAACCACAAACAACACTAACCCCGTAAGAACAAACAACACTAACCCCCTAACAACAAAAAGTACTAAACACCAACAAGAAACAACCCTAAACCCCTAACAACAAACACTAACCCCCTAACAACAAACAAAACTAAACCCCTAACAAGAAACTAACCTAACCCCGTAACAACAAACAACCCTAACCTCCTAACAACAAACAACCTTAAACCCCTAACAACAAACAACCCTAAACCCCTAACAACAAACAACACTAACACACTAACAACAAAAAACACTAAACCCCAACAAGAAACAACACTAAACCCCTAACAACAAACACTAACCCCCTAACAACAAACAACACTAAACCCCTAACAAGAAACTAACCTAACCCTGTAACAACAAACAACCCTAACCTCCTAACAACAAATAACCCTAACCCCGTAACAAACAACAAGACTAACCCCCTAACCACAAACAACACTAACACCCTAACAACAAAAACTACTAAACCCCAACAAGAAACAACCCTAAACCCCTAACAACAAACACTAACCCCCTAACAGCAAACAACACTAAACCCCTAACAAGAAACTAACCTAACCCCCTAACAACCAACAACGCACACCCCCTAACCACAAACAACACTAACACCCTAACCACAAACAACACTAACCTCGTAAGAACAAACTACACTAACCCCCTAACAACAAACAACACTAACACCCTAACAACAAAAACTACTAAACCCAACAAGAAACAACCCTAAACCCCTAACAACAAACACTAACCCCCTAACAACAAACAACACTAAACCCCTAACAAGAAACTTACCTAACCCCGTAACAACAAACAACCCTAACCTCCTAACAACAAACAACACTAACACCCTAAGAACAAAAACCACTAAACCCCAACAAGAAACAACACTAAACCCCTAACAACAAACACTAACCCCCTAACAACAAACAACACTAAACCCCTAACAAGAAACTAACCTAACCCTGTAAAAACAAACAACCCTAACCTCCTAACAACAAACAACACTAACCCCCTAACAAACAACAACACTAACCCCCTAACCACAAACAACACTAACACCCTAGCAACAAAAACTACTAAACCCCAACAAGAAACAACCATAAACCCCTAACAACAAACACTAACCCCCTAACAACAAACAACACTAAACCCCTAACAAGAAACTAACCTAACCCCGTAACAACAAACAACCCTAACCTCCTAACAGCAAACAACCTTAAACCCCTAACAACAAACAACCCTAAACCCCTAACAACAAACAACACTAACACCCTAACAACAAAAACCACTAAACCCCAACAAGAAACAACACTAAACCCCTAACAACAAACACTAACCCCCTAAAAACAAAACAACACTAAACCCCTAACAAGAAACTAACCTAACCCTGTAACAACAAACAGCCCTAACCTCCTAACAACAAACCACCTTAACCCTCTAACAACAAACAACCCTAAACCCCTAACAACAAACAATCCTAACCCTCTAACAACCAACAACGCACACCCCCTAACCACAAACAACACTAACACCCTAACCACAAACAACACTAACCCCGTAAGAACAAACAACACTAACCCCCTAACAACAAACAACACTAACACCCTAACAACAAAAACTACTAAACCCCAACAAGAAACAACCCTAAACTCCTAACAACAAACACTAACCCACTAACAACAAACAACACTAAACCCCTAGCAAGAAACTAACCTAACCCCGTAAGAACAAACAACCCTAACCTCCTAACAACAAACAACCTTAAACCCCTAACAACAAACAACCCTAAATCCCTATCAACAAACAACACTAACACCCTAACAACAAAAACTACTAAACCCCAACAAGAAACAACACTAAACCCCTAACAACAAACACTAACCCCCTAACAACAAACAACACTAAACCCCTAACAAGAAACTAACCGAACCCTGTAACAGCAAACAACCCTAATCTCCTAACAACAAACAACCTTAACCCCCTAACAACAAACAACCCTAAACCCCTAACAACAAACAATCCTAACCCCCTAACAACCAACAACGCTCATCTTCTAACCGCAAACAACACTAACACCCTAACCGCAAACAACACAAACCCCGTAAGAACAAACAACACTAACCCCCTAACAACAAACAACACTAACACCCTAACAACAAAAACTACTAAACCCCAACAAGAAACAACCCTAAACCCCTAACAACAAACACTAACCCCCTAACAACAAACAACACTAAACCTCTAACAAGAAACTAACATAACTCCGTAACAACAAACAACCCTAACCTCCTAACAACAAACAACCCTAAACCCCTAACAACAAACAACCCTAACCTTCTAAAAACAAACAACCCTAACCCCCTAACAAACAACAACACTAACCCCCTAACCACAAACAACACTAACACCCTAACAACAAAAACTACTAAACAACAACAAGAAACAACCCTAAACCCCTATCAACAAACAACACTAACACCCTAACAACAAAAACCACTAAACCCCAACAAGAAACAACACTAAACCCCTAACAACAAACACTAACCCCCTAACAACAAACAACACTAAACCCCTAACAAGAAACTAACCTAACCCTTTAACAACAATCAACCCTAACCTCCTAACAACAAACAACCTTAACCCCCTAACAACAAACAACCCTAAACCCCTAACAACAAACAATCCTAACCCCCTAACAACCAATAACGCTCATCCTCTAACCACAAACAACACTAACACCCTAACCACAAACAACACAAACCCCGTAAGAACAAACAACACTAACCCCCTAACAACAAACAACACTAACACCCGAACAACAGAAACTACTAAACCCGAACAAGAAAAAACCCTAAACCCCGAACAACAAACACTAACCCCCTAACAACAAACAACACTAAACCCCTAACAAGAAACTAACATAACTCCGTAACAACAAACAACCCTAACCTCCTAACAACAAACAACCCTAAACCCCTAACAACAAACAACCCTAAACTTCTAACAACAAACAACCCTAACCCCCTAACAAACAACACTAACCCCCTAACCACAAACACCACTAACACCCTAACAACAAAAACTACTAAAAAACAACAAGAAACAACCCTAAAGCCGTAACAACAAACACTAACCCCCAACAACAAACAACACTAAACCCCTAACAAGAAACTAACCTAACCCCGTAACAACAAACAACCCTAACCTCCTAACAACAAACAACCTTAAACCCCTAACAACAAAAAACCCTAAACCCCTAACAACAAACAACACTAACACCCTAACAACAAAAACCACTAAACCCCAACAACAAACAACCCTAAGTCCCTAACAAACAACAACACTAACACCCTAACCACAAACAACACTAACACCCTAACAAGAAAAACTACTAAACTCCAACAAGACACAACCTTAAACCCCTAACAACAAACACTAACCCCCTAACAACAAACAACCCTAAACACCTAACAACAAACAACACTAACACCCTAACAATAAAAACCACTAAACCCCAACAAGAAACAACACTAAACCCGTAACAACAAACACTAACCCCCTAACAACAAACAACACTAAACCCCTAACAAGAAACTAACCTAACAATGTAACAACAAACAACCCTAACATCCTAACAACAAACATCCTTAACCGACTAACAACAAACAACCATAAACCCCTAACAACAAACAATCCTAACCCCCTAACAACCAACAACGCACACCCCCTAACCACAAACAACACTAACACCCTAACCACAAACAACACTAACCCCGTAAGAACAAACAACACTAACCCCCTAACAACAAAAACTACTAAACACCAACAAGAAACATCCCTAAACCCCTAACAACAAACACTAACCCCCTAACAACAAACAACACTAAACCCCTAACAAGAAACTAACCTAACCCCGTAACAACAAACAACCCTAACCTCCTAACAACAAACAACCTTAAACCCCTAACAACAAACAACCCTAAACCCCTAACAACAAACAACACTAACACACTAACAACAAAAAATACTAAACCCCAACAAGAAACAACACTAAACCCCTAACAACAAACACTAACGCCCTAACAACAAACAACACTAAACCCCTAACAAGAAACTAACCTAACCCTGTAACAACAAACAACCCTAACCTCCTAACAACAAATAACCCTAACCCCCTAACAAACAACAACACTAACCCCCTAACCACAAACAACACTAACACCCTAACAACAAAAACTACTAAACCCCAACAAGAAACAACCCTAAACCCCTCACAACAAACACTAACCCCCTAAGAGCAAACAACACTAAACCCCTAACAAGAAACTAACCTAACCCCCTAACAACCAACAACGCACACCCCCTAACCACAAACAACACTAACACCCTAACCACAAACAACACTAACCCCGTAAGAACAAACTACACTAACCCCCTAACAACAAACAACACTAACACCCTAACAACAAAAACTACTAAACCCAACAAGAAACAACCCTAAACCCCTAACAACAAACACTAAACCCCTAACAACAAACAACACTAAACCCCTAACAAGAAACTTACCTAACCCCGTAACAACAAACAACCCTAACCTCCTAACAACAAACAACCTTAAACCCCTATCAACAAACAACACTAAACCCCTAACAACAAACAACACTAACACCCTAAGAACAAAAACCACTAAACCCCAACAAGAAACAACACTAAACCCCTAACAACAAACACTAACCCCCTAACAACAAACAACACTAAACCCCTAACAAGAAACTAACCTAACCCTGTAAAAACAAACAACCCTAACCTCCTAACAACAAACAACACTAACCCCCTAACAAACAACAACACTAACCCCCTAACCACAAACAACACTAACACCCTAACAACAAAAACTACTAAACCACAACAAGAAACAACCATAAACCCCTAACAACAAACACTAACCCCCTAACAACAAACAACACTAAACCCCTAACAAGAAACTAACCTAACCCCGTAACAACAAACAACCCTAACCTCCTAACAGCAAACAACCTTAAACCCCTAACAACAAACAACCCTAAACCCCTAACAACAAACAACACTAACACCCTAACAACAAAAACCACTAAACCCCAACAAGAAACAACACTAAACCCCTAACAACAAACACTAACCCCCTAAAAACAAAACAACACTAAACCCCTAACAAGAAACTAACCTAACCCTGTAACAACAAACAGCCCTAACCTCCTAACAACAAACCACCTTAACCCCCTAACAACAAACAACCCTAAACCCCTAACAACAAACAATCCTAACCCTCTAACAACCAACAACGCACACCCCCTAACCACAAACAACACTAACACCCTAACCACAAACAACACTAACCCCGTAAGAACAAACAACACTAACCCCCTAACAACAAACAACACTAACACCCTAACAACAAAAACTACTAAACCCCAACAAGAAACAACCCTAAACTCCTAACAACAAACACTAACCCACTAACAACAAACAACACTAAACCCCTAGCAAGAAACTAACCTAACCCCGTAAGAACAAACAACCCTAACCTCCTAACAACAAACAACCTTAAACCCCTAACAACAAACAACCCTAAATCCCTATCAACAAACAACACTAACACCCTAACAACAAAAACTACTAAACCCCAACAAGAAACAACACTAAACCCCTAACAACAAACACTAACCCCCTAACAACAAACAACACTAAACCCCTAACAAGAAACTAACCGAACCCTGTAACAGCAAACAACCCTAATCTCCTAACAACAAACAACCTTAACCCCCTAACAACAAACAACCCTAAACCCCTAACAACAAACAATCCTAACCCCCTAACAACCAACAACGCTCATCTTCTAACCGCAAACAACACTAACACCCTAACCACAAACAACACAAACCCCGTAAGAACAAACAACACTAACCCCCTAACAACAAACAACACTAACACCCTAACAACAAAAACTACTAAACCCCAACAAGAAACAACCCTAAACCCCTAACAACAAACACTAACCCCCTAACAACAAACAACACTAAACCTCTAACAAGAAACTAACATAACTCCGTAACAACAAACAACCCTAACCTCCTAACAACAAACAACCCTAAACCCCTAACAACAAACAACCCTAACCTTCTAAAAACAAACAACCCTAACCCCCTAACAAACAACAACACTAACCCCCTAACCACAAACAACACTAACACCCTAACAACAAAAACTACTAAACAACAACAAGAAACAACCCTAAACCCCTATCAACAAACAACACTAACACCCTAACAACAAAAACCACTAAACCCCAACAAGAAACAACACTAAACCCCTAACAACAAACACTAACCCCCTAACAACAAACAACACTAAACCCCTAACAAGAAACTAACCTAACCCTTTAACAACAATCAACCCTAACCTCCTAACAACAAACAACCTTAACCCCCTAACAACAAACAACCCTAAACCCCTAACAACAAACAATCCTAACCCCCTAACAACCAATAACGCTCATCCTCTAACCACAAACAACACTAACACCCTAACCACAAACAACACAAACCCCGTAAGAACAAACAACACTAACCCCCTAACAACAAACAACACTAACACCCTAACAACAGAAACTACTAAACCCGAACAAGAAAAAACCCTAAACCCCTAACAACAAACACTAACCCCCTAACAACAAACAACACTAAACCCCTAACAAGAAACTAACATAACTCCGTAACAACAAACAACCCTAACCTCCTAACAACAAACAACCCTAAACCCCTAACAACAAACAACCCTAAACTTCTAACAACAAACAACCCTAACCCCCTAACAAACAACACTAACCCCCTAACCACAAACACCACTAACACCCTAACAACAAAAACTACTAAAAAACAACAAGAAACAACCCTAAAGCCGTAACAACAAACACTAACCCCCAACAACAAACAACACTAAACCCCTAACAAGAAACTAACCTAACCCCGTAACAACAAACAACCCTAACCTCCTAACAACAAACAACCTTAAACCCCTAACAACAAAAAACCCTAAACCCCTAACAACAAACAACACTAACACCCTAACAACAAAAACCACTAAACCCCAACAACAAACAACCCTAAGTCCCTAACAAACAACAACACTAACACCCTAACCACAAACAACACTAACACCCTAACAAGAAAAACTACTAAACTCCAACAAGAAACAACCTTAAACCCCTAACAACAAACACTAACCCCCTAACAACAAACAACCCTAAACACCTAACAACAAACAACACTAACACCCTAACAATAAAAACCACTAAACCCCAACAAGAAACAACACTAAACCCGTAACAACAAACACTAACCCCCTAACAACAAACAACACTAAACCCCTAACAAGAAACTAACCTAACAATGTAACAACAAACAACCCTAACATCCTAACAACAAACATCCTTAACCGACTAACAACAAACAACCATAAACCCCTAACAACAAACAATCCTAACCCCCTAACAACCAACAACGCACACCCCCTAACCACAAACAACACTAACACCCTAACCACAAACAACACTAACCCCGTAAGAACAAACAACACTAACCCCCTAACAACAAAAACTACTAAACACCAACAAGAAACATCCCTAAACCCCTAACAACAAACACTAACCCCCTAACAACAAACAACACTAAACCCCTAACAAGAAACTAACCTAACCCCGTAACAACAAACAACCCTAACCTCCTAACAACAAACAACCTTAAACCCCTAACAACAAACAACCCTAAACCCCTAACAACAAACAACACTAACACACTAACAACAAAAAACACTAAACCCCAACAAGAAACAACACTAAACCCCTAACAACAAACATTAACCCCCTAACAACAAACAACACTAAACCCCTAACAAGAAACTAACCTAACCCTGTAACAACAAACAACCCTAACCTCCTAACAACAAATAACCCTAACCCCCTAACAAACAACAACACTAACCCCCTAACCACAAACAACACTAACACCCTAACAACAAAAACTACTAAACCCCAACAAGAAACAACCCTAAACCCCTCACAACAAACACTAACCCCCTAAGAGCAAACAACACTAAACCCCTAACAAGAAACTAACCTAACCCCCTAACAACCAACAACGCACACCCCCTAACCACAAACAACACTAACACCCTAACCACAAACAACACTAACCCCGTAAGAACAAACTACACTAACCCCCTAACAACAAACAACACTAACACCCTAACAACAAAAACTACTAAACCCCAACAAGAAACAGCCCTAAACCCCTAACAAAAAACACTAACCCCCTAACAACAAAAAACACTAAACCCCTAACAAGAAACTAACCTAACCCCGTAACAACAAACAACCCTAACCTCCTAACAACAAACAACTTTAAACCCCTAACAACAAAAAACCCTAAACCCCTAAGAACAAACAACACTAACACCCTAACAACAAAAACCACTAAACCCCAACAAGAAACAACACTAAACCCCTAACAACAAACACTAACCCCCTAACAACAAGCAACACTAAACCCCTAACAAGAAACTAACCTAACCCTGTAACAACAAACAGCCCTAACCTCCTAACAACAAACCACCTTAACCCCCTAACAACAAACAACCCTAAACCCCTAACAACAAACAATCCTAACCCCCTAACAACCAACAACTCTTACCCCCTAACCACAAACAACACTAACACCCTAACCACAAACAACACTAACCCCGTAAGCACAAACAACACTAACCCCCAACCACAAACAACACTAACACCCTAACAACAAAAACTACTAAACCCCAAAAAGAAACAACCCTAAACCCCTAACAGCAAACACTAACCCCCTAACAACAAACAACACTAAACCCCTAACAAGAAACTAACCTATCCCCGTAACAACAAACAACCCTAACCTCCTAACAACAAACAACCTTAAACCCCTAACAACAAACAACTCAAAACCCCTAACAACAAACAACACTAACACCCTAACAACAAAAACCACTAAACCCCAAAAAGAAACAACACTAAACCCCTAACAAAAAACACTAACCTCCTAACAACAAACAACACTAAACCCCTAACAAGAAACTAACCTAACCCTGTAACAACAAACAACGCTAACCTCCTAACAACAAACAACCTTAACCCCCTAACAACAAACAACCCTAAACCCCTAACAACAAACAATCCTAACCCCCTAACAACCAACAACGGACACCCCCTAACCACAAACAACACTAACACCCTAACCACAAACAACACTAACCCCGTAAGAACAAACAACTCTAACCCCCTAACAACAAACAACACTAACACTCTAACAACAAAAACTACTAAACCCCAACAAGAAACAACCCTAAACCCCTAACAAAAAACACTAACCCCCTAACAACAAACAAAACTAAACCCCTAACAAGAAACTAACCTAACCCCGTAACAACAAACAACCCTAACCTCCTAACAACAACCTTAAACCCCTAAAAACAAACAACCCTAAACCCCTAACAACAAACAATACTAACACCCTAACAACAAAAACCACTTAACCCCAACAAGAAATAACACTAAACCCCTAACAACAAACACTAACCCCCTAACAACAAACAACACTAAACCCCTAACAAGAAACTAACCTAACCCCGTAACAACAAACAACCCTAACCTCCTAAAAACAAACAACGTTAAACCCCTAACAACAAACAACCCTAAACCCCTAAAAACAAACAATCCTAACCCCTTAACAACCAACAACTCTCACCCCCTAAGCACAAATAACACTAACACCCTAACCACAAACAACACTAACCCCGTAAGAACAACAACACTAACCCCCTAACCACAAACAACACTAACACCCTAACAACAAAAACTACTATACCCCAACAAGAAACAACCCTAAACCCCTAACAACAAACACTAACCCCCTAACAACAAAAAACACTAAACCCCTAACAAGAAACTAACCTAACCCTGTAACAACAAACAACCCTAACCACCTAACAACAAACAACCCTAAACCCCTAACAACAAACAACCCTAACCTTCTAACAACAAACAACCCTAACCCCCTAACAAACAACAACACTAACCCCCTAACCACAAACAACACTAACACCCTAACAACAAAAACTACTAAACTCCAACAAGAAACAACCTTAAACCCCTAACAACAAACACTAACCCCCTAACAACAAACAACCCTAAACCCCTAACAACAAACAACACTAACACCCTAACAATAAAAACCACTAAACCCCAAAAAGAAACAACACTAAACCCCTAACAACAAACACTAACACCCTAACAACAAAAACTACTAAACCCCAACAAGAAACAACCCTAAACCCCTAACAACAAACACTAACCCCCTAACAACAAACAACACTAAACCCCTAAAAAGAAACTAACCTAACCCCGTAACAACAAACAACCCTAACCTCCTAACAACAAACAACCTTAAACCCCTAACAACAAACAATCCTAACCCCCTAACAACCAACAACGCTCACCCCCTAACCACAAACAACACTAACACCCTAACCACAAACAACACTAACCCCGTAAGAACAAACAACACTAACCCCCTAGCAACAAACAACACTAACACCCTAACAACAAAAACTACTAAACCCCAACAAGAAACAACCCTAAACCCCTAACAACAAACACTAACCCCCTAACAACAAACAACACTAAACCCCTAACAAGAAACTAACCTAACCCCGTAACAACAAACAACCCTAACCTCCTAACAACAACCTTAAACCCCTAACAACAAACAACACTAAACCCCTAACAACAAACAACACTAACACCCTAACAACAAAAACCACTAAACCACAACAAGAAACAACACTAAACCCCTAACAACAAACACTAACCCCCTAACAACAAACAGCACTAAACCCCTAACAAGAAACTAACCTAACCCTGTAACAACAAACAACCCTAACGTCCTAACAAAAAACAACCTTATCCCCCTAACAAACAAGAACACTAACACCCTAACCACAAACAACACTAACACCCTAACAACAAAAACTACTAAACCCCAACAAGAAACAGCCCTAAACCCCTAACAACAAACACTAACCCCCTAACAACAAAAAACACTAAACCCCTAACAAGAAACTAACCTAACCCCGTAACAACAAACAACCCTAACCTCCTAACAACAAACAACCTTAAACCCCTAACAACAAACAACCCTAAACCCCTAACAACAAACAACACTAACACCCTAACAACAAAAACCACTAAACCCCAACAAGAAACAACACTAAACCCCTAACAACAAACAACACTAAACCCCTAACAAGAAACTAACCTAACCCTGTAACAACAAAGATCCCTAACCCCCTAACAACAAACAACCCTAAACCCCTAACAACAAACAATCCTAACCCCCTAACAACCAACAACTTTTACCCCCTAACCACAAACAACACTAACACCCTAACCACAAACAACACTAACCCCGTAAGAACAAACAACACTAACACCCTAACCACAAACAACACTAACACCCTAACAACAAAAACTAGTAAACCCCAACAAGAAACAACCCTAAACCCCTAACAACAAACACTAACCTCCTAACAGCAAACAACACTAAACCCCTAACAAGAAACTAACCTAACCCCGTAACAACAAACAACCCTAACCTCCTAACAACAAACAACCTTAAACCCCTAACAACAAACAACCCTAAACCCCTAACAACAAACAACCCTAAACCCCTAACAACAAACAACACTAACACCCTAACAACAAAAACCACTAAACCCCAACAAGAAACAACTCTAAACCCCTAACAACAAACACTAACCCCCTAACAACAAACAGCACTAAACCCCTAACAAGAAACTAACCTAACCCTGTAACAACAAACAACCCTAACCTCCTAACAAAAAACAACCTTATCCCCCTAACAAACAACAACACTAACACCCTAACCACAAACAACACTAACACCCTAACAACAAAAACTACTAAACCCCAACAAGAAACAGCCCTAAACCCCTAACAACAAACACTAACCCCCTAACAACAAAAAACACTAAACCCCTAACAAGAAACTAACCTAACCCCGTAACAACAAACAACCCTAACCTCCTAACAACAAACAATCTTAAACCCCTAACAACAAACAACCCTAAACCCCTAACAACAAAGAACACTAACACCCTAACAACAAAAACCACTAAACCCCAACAAGAAACCACACTAAACCCCTAACAACAAACACTAACCCTCTAACACCAAACAACACTAAACCCCTAACAAGAAACGAACCTAACCCCGTAACAACAAACAACCCTAACCCCCTAACAACAAACAACCTTAAACCCCTAACAACAAACAACCCTAAACATCTAACAAGAAACAACACTAACACCCTAACAACAAAAACCACTAAACCCCAACAAGAAACAACACTAAACCCCTAACAACAAACACTAACCTCCTAACAACAAACAACACTAAACCCCTAACAAGAAACTAACCTAACCCTGTAACAACAAACAACCCTAACCTCCTAACAACAAACAACCTTAACCCACTAACAACAAACAACCCTAAACCCCTAACAACAAACAATCCTAACCCCCTAACAACCAACAACGCACACCCCCTAACCACAAACAACACTAACACCCTAACCACAAACAACACTAACCCCGGAAGAACAAACAACACTAACCCCCTAACAACAAACAACACTAACACCCTAACAACAAAAACTACTAAACCCCTACAAGAAACATCCCTAAACCCCTAACAACAAACAGTAACCCCCTAACAACAAACAACACTAAACCCCTAACAAGAAACTAACCTAACCTCGTAACAACAAACAACCCTAACCTCCTAACAACAAACAACCTTAAACCCCTAACAACAAACAACCCTAAACCCCTATCAACAAACAACACTAACCCCCTAACAACAAACAACACTAAACCCCTAACAAGAAACTAACCTAACCCTGTAACAACAATCAACCCTAACCTCCTAACAACAAACAACCTTAACCCCCTAACAACAAACAACCCTAAACCACTAACAACAAACAATCCTAACCCCCTAACAACCAATAACGCTCATCCTCTAACCACAAACAACACTAACACCCTATCCACAAACAACACAAACCCCGTAAGAACAAACAACACTAACCCCCTAACAACAAACAACACTAACACCCTAACAACAGAAACTACTAAACCACAACAAGAAAAAACCCTAAACGCCTACCAACAAACACTAACCCCCTAACAACAAACAACACTAAACCCCTAACAAGAAACTAACATAACTCTGTAACAACAAACAACCCTAACCTCCTAACAACAAACAACCCTAAACCCCTAACAACAAACAACCCTAACCTTCTAACAACAAACAACCCTAACCCCCTAACAAACAACAACACTAACCCCTTAACCACAAACAACACTAACACCCTAACAACAAAAACTACTAAAAAACAACAAGAAACAACCCTAAAGCCCTAACAACAAACACTAACCCCCAACAACAAACAACACTAAACCCCTAACAAGAAACTAACCTAACCCCGTAACAACAAACAACCCTAACCTCCTAACAACAAACAACCTTAAACCCCTAACAACAAAAAACCCTAAACCCCTAACAACAAACAACACTAACACCCTAACAACAAAAACCACTAAACCCCAACAACAAACAACCCTAACCCCCTAACAAACAACAACACTAACCCCCTAACCACAAACAACACTAACACCCTAACAAGAAAAACTACTAAACTCCAACAAGAAACAACCTTAAACCTCTAACAACAAACACTAATCCCCTAACAACAAACAACCCTAAACACCTAACAACAAACAACACTAACACCCTAACAATAAAAACCACTAAACCCCAACAAGAAACAACACTAAACCCGTAACAACAAACACTAACCCCCTAACAACAAACAACACTAAACCCCTAACAAGAAACTAACCTAACAATGTAACAACAAACAACCCTAACATCCTAACAACAAACATCCTTAACCGACTAACAACAAACAACCATAAACCCCTAACAACAAACAATCCTAACCCCCTAACAACCAACAACGCACACCCCCTAACCACAAACAACACTAACACCCTAACCACAAACAACACTAACCCCGTAAGAACAAACTACACTAACGCCCTAACAACAAACAAAACTAACACCCTAACAACAAAAACTACTAAACCCCAACAAGAAACAACCCTAAACCCCTAACAACAAACACTAACCCCCTAACAACAAACAACACTAAACCCCTAACAAGAAACTAACCTAACCCCGTAACAACAAACAACCCTAACCTCCTAACAACAAACAACCTTAAACCCCTAACAACAAACAACCCTAAACCCCTAACAACAAACAACACTAACACCCTAACAACAAAAACCACTAAACCCCAACAAGAAACAACACTAAACCCCTAACAACAAACACTAACCCCCTAACAACAAACAACACTAAACCCCTAACAAGAAACTAACCTAACCCTGTAACAACAAACAACCCTAACCTCCTAACAAAAAACAACCTTAACCCCCTAACAAACAACAACACTAACCCCCTAACCACAAACAACACTAACACCCTAACAACAAAAACTACTAAACCCCAACAAGAAACAGCCCTAAACCCCTAACAACAAACACTAACCCCCTAACAACAAAAAACACTAAACCCCTAACAAGAAACTAACCTAACCCCGTAACAACAAACAACCCTCACCTCCTAACAACAAACAACCTTAACCCCCTAACAACAAACAACCCTAAACCCCTAACAACAAACCATCCTAACCCCCTAACAACCAACAACGCACACCCCCTAACCATAAACAACACTAACACCCTAACCACAAACAACACTAACCCCGTAAGAACAAACAACACTAACCCCCTAACAACAAAAACTATTAAACACCAACAAGAAACAACCCTAAACCCCTAACAACAAACACTAACCCCATAACAACAAACAACACTAAACCCCTAACAAGAAACTAACCTAACCCCGTAACAACAAACAACCCTAACCTCCTAACAACAAACAACCTTAAACCCCTAACAACAAACAACCCTAAACCCCTAACAACAAACAACACTAACACACTAACAACAAAAAACACTAAACCCCAACAAGAAACAACACTAAACCCCTAACAACAAACACTAACCCCCTAACAACAAACAACACTAAACCCCTAACAAGAAACTAACCTAACCCTGTAACAACAAACAACCCTAACCTCCTAACAACAAATAACCCTAACCCCGTAACAAACAACAACACTAACCCCCTAACCACAAACAACACTAACACCCTAACAACAAAAACTACTAAACCCCAACAAGAAACAACCCTAAACCCCTCACAACAAACACTAACCCCCTAACAGCAAACAACACTAAACCCCTAACAAGAAACTAACCTAACCCCCTAACAACCAACAACGCACACCCGCTAACCACAAACAACACTAACACCCTAACCACAAACAACACTAACCCCGTAAGAACAAACTACACTAACCCCCTAACAACAAACAACACTAACACCCTAACAACAAAAACTACTAAACCCAACAAGAAACAACCCTAAACCCCTAACAACAAACACTAACCCCCTAACAACAAACAACACTAAACCCCTAACAAGAAACTTACCTAACCCCGTAACAACAAACAACCCTAACCTCCTAACAACAGTCAACCTTAAACCCCTAACAACAAATAACCCTAAACCCCTAACAACAAACAACACTAACACCCTAAGAACAAAAACCACTAAACCCCAACAAGAAACAACACTAAACCCCTAACAACAAACACTAACCCCCTAACAACAAACAACACTAAACCCCTAACAAGAAACTAACCTAACCCTGTAAAAACAAACAACCCTAACCTCCTAACAACAAACAACACTAACCTCCTAACAAACAACAACACTAACCCCCTAACCACAAACAACACTAACACCCTAACAACAAAAACTACTAAACCCCAACAAGAAACAACCATAAACCCCTAACAACAACACTAACCCCCAACAACAAACAACACTAAACCCCTAACAAGAAACTAACCTAACCCCGTAACAACAAACAACCCTAACCTCCTAACAGCAAACAACCTTAAACCCCTAACAACAAACAACCCTAAACCCCTAACAACAAACAACACTAACACCCTAACAACAAAAACCACTAAACCCCAACAAGAAACAACACTAAACCCCTAACAACAAACACTAACCCCCTAAAAACAAACAACACTAAACCCCTAACAAGAAACTAACCTAACCCTGTAACAACAAACAGCCCTAACCTCCTAACAACAAAGAACCTTAACCCCCTAATAACAAGCAACTCTAAACCCCTAACAACAAACAATTCTAACCCCTTAACAACCAACAATGCTCACCCCCTAACCACAAACAACACTAACACCCTAACCACAAAAACACTAACACCGTAAGAACAAACAACACTAACCCCCTAACAAAAAACAACCTTAAACCCCTAACAACAAACAACACTAAACCCCTAACAACAAACAACACTAACACCCTAACAACAAAAACCACTAAACCCCAACAAGAAACAACACTAAACCCCTAACAACAAATACTAACCCTCTAACAACAAACAACACTAAACCCCTAACAAGAAACTAACCTTACCCCGTAACAACAAACAACCCTAACCTCCTAACAACAAACAACCTTAAACCCCTAACAACAAAGAACCCTAAACCCCTAACAACAAACAGCACTAACACCCTAACAACAAAAACCACTAAACCCCAACAAGAAACAACACTAAACCCCTAACAACAAACACTAACCCCCTAACAGGAAACAACACTAAACCCCTAACAAGAAACTAACCTAACCCTGTAACAACAAACAGCCCTAACCTCCTAACAACAAACAAAATTAACCCCCTAACAACAAACAACTCTAAACCCCTAACAACAAACAATCCTAACCCCCTAACAACCAACAACGCACACCTCCTAACCACAAACAACACTAACACCCTAACCACAAACAACACTAACCCCGTAAGCACAAACAACACTAACCCCCTAACAACAAACAACACTAACACCCTAACAACAAAAACCACTACACCCAACAAGAAACAACCCTAAACCCCTAACAACAAACACTAACCCCCTAACAACAAACAACACTAAACCCCTAACAAGAAACTAACCTAACCCCATAACAACAAACAACCCTAACCTCCTAACAACAAACAACACTAACCCCCTAACAAACAACAACACTAACCCCCTAACCACAAACAACACTAACACCCTAACAACAAAAACTACTAAACCCCAACAAGAAACAGCCCTAAACCCCTAACAACAAACACTAACCCCCTAACAACAAAAAACACTAAACCCCTAACAAGAAACTAACCTAACCCCGTAACAACAAACAACCCTAACCTCCTAACAACAAACAATCTTAAACCCCTAACAACAAACAACCCTAAACCCCTAACAACAAACAACACTAACACCCTAACAACAAAAACCACTAAACCCCAACAAGAAACAACACTAAACCCCTAACAACAAACACTAACCCCCTAACAACAAACAACACTAAACCCCTAACAAGAAACTAACCTAACCCTGTAACAACAAAGATCCCTAACCTCCTAACAACAAACAACCTTAACCCCCTAACAACAAACAACCCTAAACCCCTAACAACAAACAATCCTAACCCCCTAACAACCAACAACGCACACCCCCTAACCACAAACAACACTAACACCCTAACCACAAACAACACTAACCCCGTAAGAACAAACAACACTAACCCCCAAACCACAAACAACACTAACACCCTAACCACAAACAACACTAACCCCGTAAGAACAAACAACACTAACCCCCTAACAACAAACAACACTAACACCCTAACAACAAAAACTACTAAACCCCAACAAGAAACAACCCTAAACCCCTAACAACAAACACTAACCCCCTAACAACAAACAACACTAAACCCCTAACAAGAAACTAACCTATCCCCGTAACAACAAACAACCCTAACCTCCTAACAACAAACAACCTTAAACCCCTAACAACAAACAACCCTAAACCCCTAACAACAAACAACACTAACACACTAACAACAAAAAACACTAAACCCCAACAAGAAACAACACTAAACCCCTAACAACAAACACTAACCCCCTAACAACAAACAACACTAAACCCCTAACAAGAAACTAACCTAACCCTGTAACAACAAACAACCCTAACCTCCTAACAACAAATAACCCTAACCCCCTAACAAACAACAACACTAACCCCCTAACCACAAACAACACTAACACCCTAACAAAAACTACTAAACCCCAACAAGAAACAACCCTAAACCCCTAACAACAAACACTAACCCCCTAACAGCAAACAACACTAAACCCCTAACAAGAAACTAACGTAACCCCCTAACAACCAACAACGCACACCCCCTAACCACAAACAACACTAACACCCTAACCACAAACAACACTAAGCCCGTAAGAACAAACTACACTAACCCCCTAACAACAAACAACACTAACACCCTAACAACAAAAACTACTAAACCCAACAAGAATCAACCCTAAACCCCTAACAACAAACACTAACCCCCTAACAACAAACAACACTAAACCCCTAACAAGCAACTTACCTAACCCCGTAACAACAAACAACCCTAACCTCCTAACAACAAACAACCTTAAACCCCTAACAACAAACAACCCTAAACCCCTAACAACAAACAACACTAACGCCCTAACAACAAAAACCACTAAACCCCAACAAGAAACAACACTAAACCCCTAACAACAAACACTAAACCCCTAACAACAAACATCACTAAACCCCTAACAAGAAACTAACCTAACCCTGTAAAAACAAACAACCCTAACCTCCTAACAACAGACAACCCTAACCCCCTAACAAACAACAACACTAACCCCCTAACCACAAACAACACTAACACCCTAACAACAAAAACTACTAAACCCCAACAAGAAACAACCCTAAACCCCTAACAACAAACACTAACCCCCTAACAACAAACAGCACTAAACCCCTAACAAGAAACTAACCTAACCCCGTAACAACAAACAACCCTAACCTCCTAACAACAAACAACCTTAAACCCCTAACAACAAACAACCCTAAACCCCTAACAACAAACAACACTAACACCCTAACAAGAAAAACCACTAAACCCCAACAAGAAACAACACTAAACCGCTAACAACAAACACTAACCCCCTAACAACAAACAACACTAAACCCCTAACAAGAAACTAACCTAACCCTGTAACAACAAACAACCCTAACCTCCTAACAAAAAACAACCTTAACCCCCTAACAAACAACAACACTAACCCCCTAACCACAAACAACACTAACACCCTAACAACAAAAACTACTAAACCCCAACAAGAAACAGCCCTAAACCCCTAACAACAAACACTAACCCCCTAACAATAAAAAACACTAAACCCCTAACAAGAAACTAACCTAACCCCGTAACAACAAACAACCCTAACCTCCTAACAACAAACAACCTGAACCCCCTAACAACAAACAACCCTAAACCCCTAACAACAAACCATCCTAACCCCCTAACAACCAACAACGCACACCCCCTAACCATAAACAACACTAACACCTTAACCACAAACAACACTAACCCCGTAAGAACAAACAACACTAACCCCCTAACAACAAAAACTACTAAACACCAACAAGAAACAACCCTAAACCCCTAACAACAAACACTAACCCCCTAACAACAAACAACACTAAACCCCTAACAAGAAACTAACCTAACCCTGTAACAACAAACAACCCTAACCTCCTAACAACAAATAACCCTAACCCCCTAACAAACAACAACACTAACCCCCTAACCACAAACAACACTAACACCCTAACAACAAAAAGTACTAAACCCCAACAAGAAACAACCCTAAACCCCTCACAACAAACACTAACCCCCTAACAGCAAACAACACTAAACCCCTAACAAGAAACTAACCTAACCCCCTAACAACCAACAACGCACACCCCCTAACCACAAACAACACTAACACCCTAACCACAAACAACACTAACCCCGTAAGAACAAACTACACTAACCCCCTAACAACAAACAACACTAACACCCTAACAACAAAAACTACTAAACCCAACAAGAAACAACCCTAAACCCCTAACAACAAACACTAACCCCCTAACAACAAACAACACTAAACCCCTAACAAGAAACTTACCTAACCCCGTAACAACAAACAACCCTAACCTCCTAACAACAGTCAACCTTAAACCCCTAACAACAAACAACCCTAAACCCCTAACAACAAACAACACTAACACCCTAAGAACAAAAACCACTAAACCCCAACAAGAAACAACACTAAACCCCTAACAACAAACACTAACCCCCTAACAACAAACAACACTAAACCCCTAACAAGAAACTAACCTAACCCTGTAACAACAAACAGCCCTAACCTCCTAACAACAAAGAACCTTAACCCCCTAATAACAAGCAACTCTAAACCCCTAACAACAAACAATTCTAACCCCTTAACAACCAACAATGCTCACCCCCTAACCACAAACAACACTAACACCCTAACCACAAAAACTCTAACCCCGTAAGAACAAACAACACTAACCCCCTAACAAAAAACAACCTTAAACCCCTAACAACAAACAACACTATACCCCTAACAACAAACAACACTAACACCCTAACAACAAAAACCACTAAACCCCAACAAGAAACAACACTAAACCCCTAACAACAAACACTAACCTCCTAACAACAAACAACACTAAACCCCTAACAAGAAACTAACCTAACCCCGTAACAACAAACAACCCTAACCTCCTAACAACAAACAACCTTAAACCCCTAACAACAAAGAACCCTAAACCCCTTACAACAAACAGCACTAACACCCTAACAACAAAAACCACTAAACCCCAACAAGAAACAACACTAAACCCCTAACAACAAACACTAACCCCCTAACAGGAAACAACACTAAACCCCTAACAAGAAACTAACCTAACCCTGTAACAACAAACAACCCTAACCTCCTAACAAGAAACAACCCTAACCCCCTAACAAACAACAACACTAACCCCCTAACCACAAACAACACTAACACCCTAACAACAAAAACTACTAAGCCCCAACAAGAAACAATCCTAAACCCCTAACAACAAACACTAACCCCCTAACAACAAACAACACTAAACCCCTAACAAGAAACTAACCTAAACCCGTAACAACAAACAACCCTAACCTCCTAAAAAGAAACAACATTAAACCCCTAACAACAAACAACCCTAAACCCCTAACAACAAACAATCCTAACCCCTTAACAACCAACAACTCTCACCCCCTAAGCACAAATAACACTAACACCCTAACCACAAACAACACTAACCCCGTAAGAACAACAACACTAACCCCCTAACCACAAACAACACTAACACCCTAACAACAAAAACTACTATACCCCAACAAGAAACAACCCTAAACCCCTAACAACAAACACTAACCCCCTAACAACAAAAAACACTAAACCCCTAACAAGAAACTAACCTAACCCTGTAACAACAAACAACCCTAACCACCTAACAACAAACAACCCTAAACCCCTAACAACAAACAACCCTAACCTTCTAACAACAAACAACCCTAACCCCCTAACAAACAACAACACTAACCCCCTAACCACAAACAACACTAACACCCTAACAACAAAAACTACTAAACTCCAACAAGAAACAACCTTAAACCCCTAACAACAAACACTAACCCCCTAACAACAAACAACCCTAAACCCCTAACAACAAACAACACTAACACCCTAACAATAAAAACCACTAAACCCCAAAAAGAAACAACACTAAACCCCTAACAACAAACACTAACACCCTAACAACAAAAACTACTAAACCCCAACAAGAAACAACCCTAAACCCCTAACAACAAACACTAACCCCCTAACAACAAACAACACTAAACCCCTAACAAGAAACTAACCTAACCCCGTAACAACAAACAACCCTAACCTCCTAACAACGACCTTAAACCCCTAACAACAAACAACACTAAACCCCTAACAACAAACAACACTAACACCCTAACAACAAAAACCACTAAACCCCAACAAGAAACACTAAACCCCTAACAAGAAACTAACCTAACCCTGTAACAATAAACAACCCTAACCTCCTAAAAAAAAACAACCTTAACCCCCTAACAAACAACATCACTAACCCCCTAACCACAAACAACAATAACACCCTAACAACAAAAACTACTAAACCCCAACAAGAAACAGCCCTAAACCCCTAACAACAAACACTAACCCCCTAACAACAAACAACACTATACCCCTAACAAGAAACTAACCTAACCCTGTAACAACAGAGATCCCTAACCTCCTAACAACAAACAACCTTAACCCCCTAACAACAAACAACCCTAAACCCCTAACAACAAACCATCCTAACCCCCTAACAACCAACAACGCACACCCCCTAACCACAAACAACACTAACACCCTAACCACAAACAACACTAACCCTGTAAGAACAAACTACACTAACCCCCTAACGACAAACAACACTAACACCCTAACAACAAAAACTACTAAACCCAACAAGAAACAACCCTAAACCCCTAACAACAAACACTAACCCCCTAACAACAAACAACACTAAACCCCTAACAAGAAACTTACCTAACCCCGTAACAACAAACAACCCTAACCTCCTAACAACAAACAACCCTAACCCCCTAACAAACAACAACGCTAACGCCCTAACCACAAACAACACTAACACCCTAACAACAAAAACTACTAAACCCCAACAAGAAACAACCCTAAACCCCTAACAACAAACACTAACCCCCTAACAACAAACAACACTAAACCCCTAACAAGAAACTAACCTAACCCCGTAACAACAAACAACCCTAACCTCCTAACAGCAAACAACCTTAAACCCCTAACAACAAACAACACTAAACCCCTAACAACAAACAACACTAACACCCTAACAACAAAAACCACTAAACCCCAACAAGAAACAACACTAAACCCCTAACAACAAACTCTAACACCCTAACAACAAAAACCACTAAACCCCAACAAGAAACAACTCTAAACCCCTAACAACAAACACTAACCCCCTAACAACAAACAGCACTAAACCCCTAACAAGAAACTAACCTAACCCTGTAACAACAAACAACCCTAACCTCCTAACAAAAAACAACCTTATCCCCCTAACAAACAACAACACTAACACCCTAACCACAAACAACACTAACACCCTAACAACAAAAACTACTAAACCCCAACAAGAAACAGCCCTAAACCCCTAACAACAAACACTAACCCCCTAACAACAAAAAACACTAAACCCCTAACAAGAAACTAACCTAACCCCGTAACAACAAACAACCCTAACCTCCTAACAACAAACAATCTTAAACCCCTAACAACAAACAACCATAAACCCCTAACAACAAAGAACACTAACACCCTAACAACAAAAACCACTAAACCCCAACAAGAAAACACAATAAACCCCTAACAACAAACACTAACCCCCTAACAACAAACAACACTAAACCCCTAACAAGAAACGAACCTAACCCCGTAACAACAAACAACCCTAACCCCCTAACAACAAACAACCTTAAACCCCTAACAACAAACAACCCTAAACATCTAACAAGAAACAACACTAACACCCTAACAACAAAAACCACTAAACCCCAACAAGAAACAACACTAAACCCCTAACAACAAACACTAACCTCCTAACAACAAACAACACTAAACCCCTAACAAGAAACTAACCTAACTCTGTAACAACAAACAACCCTAACCTCCTAACAACAAACAACCTTAACCCCCTAACAACAAACAACCCTAAACCCCTAACAACAAACAATCCTAACCCCCTAACAACCAACAACGCACACCCCCTAACCACAAACAACACTAACACCCTAACCACAAACAACACTAACCCCGGAAGAACAAACAACACTAACCCCCTAACAACAAACAACACTAACACCCTAACAACAAAAACTACTAAACCCCAACAAGAAACATCCCTAAACCCCTAACAACAAACACTAACCCCCTAACAACAAACAACACTAAACCCCTAACAAGAAACTAACCTAACCTCGTAACAACAAACAACCCTAACCTCCTAACAACAAACAACCTTAAACCCCTAACAACAAACAACCCTAAAACCCTATCAACAAACAACACTAACACCCTAACAACAAAAACCACTAAACCCCAACAAGAAACAACACTAAACCCCTAACAACAAACACTAACCCCCTAACAACAAACAACACTAAACCCCTAACAAGAAACTAACCTAACCCTGTAACAACAATCAACCCTAACCTCCTAACAACAAACAACCTTAACCCCCTAACAACAAACAACCCTAAACCCCTAACAACAAACAATCCTAACCCCCTAACAACCAATAACGCTCATCCTCTAACCACAAACAACACTAACACCCTATCCACAAACAACACAAACCCCGTAAGAAAAAACAACACTAACCCCCTAACAACAAACAACACTAACACCCTAACAACAGAAACTACTAAACCCCAACAAGAAAAAACCCTAAACCCCTACCAACAAACACTAACCCCCTAACAACAAACAACACTAAACCCCTAACAAGAAACTAACATAACTCTGTAACAACAAACAACCCTAACCTCCTAACAACAAACAACCCTAAACCCCTAACAACAAACAACCCTAACCTTCTAACAACAAACAACCCTAACCCCCTAACAAACAACAACACTAACCCCCAACCACAAACAACACTAACACCCTAACAACAAAAACTACTAAAAAACAACAAGAAACAACCCTAAAGCCCTAACAACAAACACTAACCCCCAACAACAAACAACACTAAACCCCTAACAAGAAACAAACCTAACCCCATAACAACAAACAACCCTAACCTCCTAACAACAAACAACCTTAAACCCCTAACAACAAAAAACCCTAAACCCCTAACAACAAACAACACTAACACCCTAACAACAAAAACCACTAAACCCCAACAACAAACAACCCTAACCCCCTAACAAACAACAACACTAACCCCCTAACCACAAACAACACTAACACCCTAACAAGAAAAACTACTAAACTCCAACAAGAAACAACCTTAAACCGCTAACAACAAACACTAACCCCCTAACAACAAACAACCCTAAACCCCTAACAACAAACAATCCTAACCCCCTAACAACCAACAACGCACACCCCCTAACCACAAACAACACTAACACCCTAACCACAAACAACACTAACCCCGTAAGAACAAACTACACTAACGCCCTAACAACAAACAAAACTAACACCCTAACAACAAAAACTACTAAACCCCAACAAGAAACAACCCTAAACCCCTAACAACAAACACTAACCCCCTAACAACAAACAACACTAAACCCCTAACAAGAAACTAACCTAACCCCGTAACAACAAACAACCCTAACCTCCTAACAACAAACAACCTTAAACCCCTAACAACAAACAACCCTAAACCCCTAACAACAAACAACACTAACACCCTAACAACAAAAACCACTAAACCCCAACAAGAAACAACACTAAACCCCTAACAACAAACACTAACCCCATAACAACAAACAACACTAAACCCCTAACAAGAAACTAACCTAACCCTGTAACAACAAACAACCCTAACCTCCTAACAAAAAACAACCTTAACCCCCTAACAAACAACAACACTAACCCCCTAACCACAAACAACACTAACACCCTAACAACAAAAACTACTAAACCCCAACAAGAAACAGCCCTAAACCCCTAACAACAAACACTAACCCCCTAACAACAAAAAACACTAAACCCCTAACAAGAAACTAACCTAACCCCGTAACAACAAACAACGTTAACCCCCTAACAACAAACAACCCTAAACCCCTAACAACAAACCATCCTAACCCCCTAACAACCAACAACGCACACCCCCTAACCATAAACAACACTAACACCCTAACCACAAACAACACTAACCCCGTAAGAACAAACAACACTAACCCCCTAACAACAAAAACTACTAAACACCAACAAGAAACAACCCTAAACCCCTAACAACAAACACTAACCCCCTAACAACAAACAACACTAAACCCCTAACAAGAAACTAACCTAACCCCGTAACAACAAACAACCCTAACCTCCTAACAACAAACAACCTTAAACCCCTAACAACAAACAACCCTAAACCCCTAACAACAAACAACACTAACACACTAACAACAAAAAACACTAAACCCCAACAAGAAACAACACTAAACCCCTAACAACAAACACTAACCCCCTAACAACAAACAACACTAAACCCCTAACAAGAAACTAACCTAACCCTGTAATAACAAACAACCCTAACCTCCTAACAACAAATAACCCTAACCCCGTAACAAACAACAACACTAACCCCCTAACCAGAAACAACACTAACACCCTAACAACAAAAACTACTAAACCCCAACAAGAAACAACCCTAAACCCCTCACAACAAACACTAACCCCCTAACAGCAAACAACACTAAACCCCTAACAAGAAACTAACCTAACCCCCTAACAACCAACAACGCACACCCGCTAACCACAAACAACACTAACACCCTAACCACAAACAACACTAACCCCGTAAGAACAAACTACACTAACCCCCTAACAACAAACAACACTAACACCCTAACAACAAAAACTACTAAACCCAACAAGAAACAACCCTAAACCCCTAACAACAAACACTAACCCCCTAACAACAAACAACACTAAACCCCTAACAAGAAACTTACCTAACCCCGTAACAACAAACAACCCTAAACTCCTAACAACAGTCAACCTTAAACCCCTAACAACAAACAACCCTAAACCCCTAACAACAAACAACACTAACACCCTAAGAACAAAAACCACTAAACCCCAACAAGAAACAACACTAAACCCCTAACAACAAACACTAACCCCCTAACAACAAACAACACTAAACCCCTAACAAGAAACTAACCTAACCCTGTAAAAACAAACAACCCTAACCTCCTAACAACAAACAACACTAACCCCCTAACAAACAACAACACTAACCCCCTAACCACAAACAACACTAACACCCTAACAACAAAAACTACTAAACCCCAACAAGAAACAACCATAAACCCCTAACAACAACACTAACAACCAACAACAAACAACACTAAACGCCTAACAAGAAACTAACCTAACCCCGTAACAACAAACAACCCTAACCTCCTAACAGCAAACAACCTTAAACCCCTAACAACAAACAACCCTAAACCCCTAACAACAAACAACACTAACACCCTAACAACAAAAACCACTAAACCCCAACAAGAAACAACACTAAACCCCTAACAACAAACACTAACCCCCTAAAAACAAACAACACTAAACCCCTAACAAGAAACTAACCTAACCCTGTAACAACAAACAGTCCTAACCTCCTAACAACAAAGAACCTTAACCCCCTAATAACAAGCAATTCTAAACCCCTAACAACAAACAATTCTAACCCCTTAACAACCAACAATGCTCACCCCCTAACCACAAACAACACTAACACCCTAACCACAAAAACACTAACCCCGTAAGAACAAACAACACTAACCCCCTAACAAAAAACAACCTTAAACCCCTAACAACAAACAACACTAAACCCCTAACAACAAACAACACTAACACCCTAACAACAAAAACCACTAAACCCCAACAAGAAACAACACTAAACCCCTAACAACAAACACTAACCCTCTAACAACAAACAACACTAAACCCCTAACAAGAAACTAACCTAACCCCGTAACAACAAACAACCCTAACCTCCTAACAACAAACAACCTTAAACCCCTAACAACAAAGAACCCTAAACCCCTAACAACAAACAGCACTAACACCCTAACAACAAAAACCACTAAACCCCAACAAGAAACAACACTAAACCCCTAACAACAAACACTAACCCCCTAACAGGAAACAACACTAAACCCCTAACAAGAAACTAACCTAACCCTGTAACAACAAACAGCCCTAACCTCCTAACAACAAACAAAATTAACCCCCTAACAACAAAGAACTCTAAACCCCTAACAACAAACAATCCTAACCCCCTAACAACCAAAAACGCTCACCCCCTAACCACAAACAACACTAAATCCCTAACAAGAAACTAACCTAACCCTGTAACAACAAACAACCCTAACCTCCTAACAACAAACAACCTTAACCCCCTAAGAACAAACAACCCTAAACCCCTAACAACAAACAACACTAACACCCTAACAACAAAAACCACTAAACCCCAACAAGAAACAACCCTAAACCCCTAACAACAAACACTAACCCCCTAACAACAAACAACACTAAACCCCTAACAAGAAACTAACCTAACCCCCTAACAACAAACAACCCTAACCTCCTAACAACAAACAACCTTAAACCCCTAACAACAAACAACCCTAAACCCCTAACAACAAACAACACTAACACCCTAACAAAAAAAAACTCTAAACCCCAACAAGAAACAACACTAAACCCCTAACAACAAACACTAGCCCCCTAACAACAAACAACACTAAACCCCTAACAAGAAACTAACCTAACCCTGTAACAACAAACAACCCTAACCTCCTAACAACAAACAACCTTAACCCCCTAAGAACAAACAACCCTAAACCCCTAACAACAAACAATCCTAACCCCCTAACAACCAACAACGCACACCTCCTAACCACAAACAACACTAACACCCTAACCACAAACAACACTAACCCCGTAAGAACAAACAACACTAACCCCCTAACAACAAACAACACTAACACCCTAACAACAAAAACCACTAAACCCAACAAGAAACAACCCTAAACCCCTAACAACAAACACTAACCCCCTAACAACAAACAACACTAAACCCCTAACAAGAAACTAACCTAACCCCATAACAATAAACAACCCTAACCTCCTAACAACAAACAACACTAACCCCCTAACAAACAACAACACTAACCCCCTAACCACAAACAACACTAACACCCTAACAACAAAAACTACTAAACCCCAACAAGAAACAGCCCTAAACCCCTAACAACAAACACTAACCCCCTAACAACAAAAAACACTAAACCCCTAACAAGAAACTAACCTAACCCCGTAACAACAAACAACCCTAACCTCCTAACAACAAACAATCTTAAACCCCTAACAACAAACAACCCTAAACCCCTAACAACAAAGAACACTAACACCCTAACAACAAAAACCACTAAACCCCAACAAGAAACAACACTAAACCCCTAACAACAAACACTAACCCCCTAACAACAAACAACACTAAACCCCTAAGAAGAAACTAACCTAACCCTGTAACAACAAAGATCCCTAACCTCCTAACAACAAACAACCTTAACCCCCTAACAACAAACAACCCTAAACCCCTAACAACAAACAATCCTAACCCCCTAACAACCAACAACGCACACCCCCTAACCACAAACAACACTAACACCCTAACCACAAACAACACTAACCCCGTAAGAACAAACAACACTAACCCCCTAACCACAAACAACACTAACACCCTAACCACAAACAACACTAACCCCGTAAGAACAAACAACACTAACCCCCTAACAACAAACAACACTAACACCCTAACAACAAAAACTACTAAACCCCAACAAGAAACAACCCTAAACCCCTAACAACAAACACTAACCCCCTAACAACAAACAACACTAAACCCCTAACAAGAAACTAACCTATCCCCGTAACAACAAACAACCCTAACCTCCTAACAACAAACAACCTTAAACCCCTAACAACAAACAACCCTAAACCCCTAACAACAAACAACACTAACACACTAACAACAAAAAACACTAAACCCCAACAAGAAACAACACTAAACCCCTAACAACAAACACTAACCCCCTAACAACAAACAACACTAAACCCCTAACAAGAAACTAACCTAACCCTGTAACAACAAACAACCCTAACCTCCTAACAACAAATAACCCTAACCCCCTAACAAACAACAACACTAACCCCCTAACCACAAACAACACTAACACCCTAACAAAAACTACTAAACCCCAACAAGAAACAACCCTAAACCCCTAACAACAAACACTAACCCCCTAACAGCAAACAACACTAAACCCCTAACAAGAAACTAACGTAACCCCCTAACAACCAACAACGCACACCCCCTAACCACAAACAACACTAACACCCTAACCACAAACAACACTAAGCCCGTAAGAACAAACTACACTAACCCCCTAACAACAAACAACACTAACACCCTAACAACAAAAACTACTAAACCCAACAAGAATCAACCCTAAACCCCTAACAACAAACACTAACCCCCTAACAACAAACAACACTAAACCCCTAACAAGCAACTTACCTAACCCCGTAACAACAAACAACCCTAACCTCCTAACAACAAACAACCTTAAACCCCTAACAACAAACAACCCTAAACCCCTAACAACAAACAACACTAACGCCCTAACAACAAAAACCACTAAACCCCAACAAGAAACAACACTAAACCCCTAACAACAAACACTAAACCCCTAACAACAAACATCACTAAACCCCTAACAAGAAACTAACCTAACCCTGTAAAAACAAACAACCCTAACCTCCTAACAACAGACAACCCTAACCCCCTAACAAACAACAACACTAACCCCCTAACCACAAACAACACTAACACCCTAACAACAAAAACTACTAAACCCCAACAAGAAACAACCCTAAACCCCTAACAACAAACACTAACCCCCTAACAACAAACAGCACTAAACCCCTAACAAGAAACTAACCTAACCCCGTAACAACAAACAACCCTAACCTCCTAACAACAAACAACCTTAAACCCCTAACAACAAACAACCCTAAACCCCTAACAACAAACAACACTAACACCCTAACAACAAAAACCACTAAACCCCAACAAGAAACAACACTAAACCGCTAACAACAAACACTAACCCCCTAACAACAAACAACACTAAACCCCTAACAAGAAACTAACCTAACCCTGTAACAACAAACAACCCTAACCTCCTAACAAAAAACAACCTTAACCCCCTAACAAACAACAACACTAACCCCCTAACCACAAACAACACTAACACCCTAACAACAAAAACTACTAAACCCCAACAAGAAACAGCCCTAAACCCCTAACAACAAACACTAACCCCCTAACAATAAAAAACACTAAACCCCTAACAAGAAACTAACCTAACCCCGTAACAACAAACAACCCTAACCTCCTAACAACAAACAACCTTAACCCCCTAACAACAAACAACCCTAAACCCCTAACAACAAACCATCCTAACCCCCTAATAACCAACAACGCACACCCCCTAACCATAAACAACACTAACACCTTAACCACAAACAACACTAACCCCGTAAGAACAAACAACACTAACCCCCTAACAACAAAAACTACTAAACACCAACAAGAAACAACCCTAAACCCCTAACAACAAACACTAACCCCCTAACAACAAACAACACTAAACCCCTAACAAGAAACTAACCTAACCCCGTAACAACAAACAACCCTAACCTCCTAACAACAAACAACCTTAAACCCCTAACAACAAACAACCCTAAACCCCTAACAACAAACAACACTAACACACTAACAACAAAAAACACTAAACCCCAACAAGAAACAACACTAAACCCCTAACAACAAACACTAACCCCCTAACAACAAACAACACTAAACCCCTAACAAGAAACTAACCTAACCCTGTAACAACAAACAACCCTAACCTCCTAACAACAAATAACCCTAACCCCCTAACAAACAACAACACTAACCCCCTAACCACAAACAACACTAACACCCTAACAACAAAAACTACTAAACCCCAACAAGAAACAACCCTAAACCCCTCACAACAAACACTAACCCCCTAACAGCAAACAACACTAAACCCCTAACAAGAAACTAACCTAACCCCCTAACAACCAACAACGCACACCCCCTAACCACAAACAACACTAACACCCTAACCACAAACAACACTAACCCCGTAAGAACAAACTACACTAACCCCCTAACAACAAACAACACTAACACCCTAACAACAAAAACTACTAAACCCAACAAGAAACAACCCTAAACCCCTAACAACAAACACTAACCCCCTAACAACAAACAACACTAAACCCCTAACAAGAAACTTACCTAACCCCGTAACAACAAACAACCCTAACCTCCTAACAACAAACAACCTTAAACCCCTAACAACAAACAACCCTAAACCCCTAACAACAAACAACACTAACACCCTAAGAACAAAAACCACTAAACCCCATCAAGAAACAACACTAAACCCCTAACAACAAACACTAACCCCCTAACAACAAACAACACTAAACCCCTAACAAGAAACTAACCTAACCCTGTAAAAACAAACACCCCTAACCTCCTAACAACAAACAACACTAACCCCCTAACAAACAACAACACTAACCCCCTAACCACAAACAACACTAACACCCTAACAAGAAAAACTACTAAACTCCAACAAGAAACAACCTTAAACCCCTAACAACAAACACTAACCCCCTAACAACAAACAACCCTAAACACCTAACAACAAACAGCACTAACACCCTAACAATAAAAACCACTAAACCCCAACAAGAAAGAACACTAAACCCGTAAAAACAAACACTAACCCCCTAACAACAAACAACACTAAACCCCTAACAAGAAACTAACCTAACCCCGTAACAACAAACAACCCTAACCTCCTAACAACAAACAACCTTAAACCCCTAACAACAAACAACCCTAAACCCCTAACAACAAACAATCCTAACCCCCTAACAACCAACAACGCACACCCCCTAACCACAAACAACACTAACACCCTAACCACAAACAACACTAACCCCGTAAGAACAAACAACACTAACCCCCTAACAACAAACAACACTAACACCCTAACAACAAAAACTACTAAACCCCAACAAGAAACAACCCTAAACCCCTAACAACAAACACTAACCCCCTAACAACAAACAACACTAAACCCCTAACAAGAAACTAACCTAACCCTGTAACAACAAACAACCCTAACCTCCTAACAACAAATAACCCTCACCCCCTAACAAACAACAACACTAACCCCCTAACCACAAACAACACTAACACCCTAACAACAAAAACTACTAAACCCCAACAAGAAACAACCCTAAACCCCTAACAACAAACACTAACCCCCTAACAGCAAACAACACTAAACCCCTAACAAGAAACTAACCTAACCCCCTAAAAAAAAACAACGCACACCCCCTAACCACAAACAACACTAACACCCTAACCACAAACAACACTAACCCCGTAAGAACAAACTACACTAACCCCCTAACAACAAACAACACTAACACCCTAACAACAAAAACTTCTAAACCCCAACAAGAAACAACACTAAACCCCTAACAACAAACACTAACCCCCTAACAACAAGCAACACTAAACCCCTAACAAGAAACTAACCTAACCCTGTAACAACAAACAACCCTAACCTCCTAACAACAAACAACCTTAAACCCCTAACAACAAACAACCCTAAACCCCTAACAACAAACAACACTAACACCCTAACAACAAAAACCACTAAACGCCAACAAGAAACAACACTAAACCCCTAACAACAAACACTAACCCCCTAACAACAAACAACACTAAAGCCCTAACAAGAAACTAACCTAACCCTGTAACAACAAACAACCCTAACCTCCTAACAACAAACAACCTTAACCCCCTAACAACAAACAACCCTAAACCCCTAACAACAAACAATCCTAACCCTCTAACAACCAACAACGCACACCCCCTAACCACAAACAACACTAACACCCTAACCACAAACAACACTATCCCCGTAAGAACAAACAACACTAACCCCCTAACAACAAACAACACTAACACCCTAACAACAAAAACTACTAAACCCCAACAAGAAACAACCCTAAACTCCTAACAACAAACACTAACCCCCTAACAACAAAAAACACTAAACCCCTAACAAGAAACTAACCTAACCCCGTAACAACAAACAACCCTAACCTCCTAACAACAAACAACCTTAAACCCCTAACAAACAACCCTAAATCCCTATCAACAAACAACACTAACACCCTAACAACAAAAACCACTAAACCCCAACAAGAAACAACACTAAACCCCTAAAAACAAACACTAACCCCCTAACAACAAACAACACTAAACCCCTAACAAGAAACTAACCTAACCCTGTAACAACAAACAACCCTAACCTCCTAACAACAAACAACCTTAACCCCCTAACAACAAACAACCCTAAACCCCTAACAACAAAAAATCCTAACCCCCTAACAACCAACAACGCTCATCCTCTAACCGCAAACAACACTAACACCCTAACCACAAACAACACAAACCCCGTAAGAACAAACAACACTAACCCCCTAACAACAAACAACACTAACACCCTAACAACAAAAACTACTAAACCCCAACAAGAAACAACCCTAAACCCCTAACAACAAACACTAACCCCCTAACAACAAACAACACTAAACCTCTAACAAGAAACTAACATAATTCCGTAACAACAAACAACACTAACCTCCTAACAACAAACAACCGTAAACCCCTAACAACAAACAACCCTAAACTTCTAAAAACAAACAACCCTAACACCCTAACAAACAACAACACTAACCCCATAACCACAAACAACACTAACACCCTAACAACAAAAACTACTAAACAACAACAAGAAACAACCCTAAACCCCTATCAACAAACACTAACCCCCTAACAACAAACAACACTAAACCCCTAACAAGAAACTAACCTAACCCCGTAACAACAAACAACCCTAACCTCCTAACAACAAACAACCTTAAACCCCTAACAACAAAAAACCCTAAACCCCTAACAACAAACAACACTAACACCCTAACAACAAAAACCACTAAACCCCAACAAGAAACAACACTAAACCCCTAACACCAAACACTAACCCCCTAACAACAAACAACACTAAATCCCTAACAAGAAACTAACCTAACCCCGTAACAACAAACAGCCCTAACCTCCTAACAACAAAGAACCTTAACCCCCTAATAACAAACAACTCTAAACCCCTAACAACAAACAATCCTAACCCCCTAACAACCAACAACGCTCACCCCCTAACCAGAAACAACACTAACACCCTAACCACAAACAACACTAACCCCCTAACAACAAACAACACTAACACCCTAACAACAAAAACCACTAAACCCCAACAAGAAACAACCCTAAACCCCTAACAACAAAGACTAACCCCCTAACAACAAACAACACTAAACCCCTAACAAGAAACTAACCAAACCGTGTAACAACAAGCAACCCTAACCTCCTAACAACAAACAACCCTAACCCCCTAACAAACACCAACACTAACCCCCTAACCACAAACAACACTAACACCCTAACAACAAAAAACACTAAACCCCAACAAGAAACAACCCTAAACCCCTAACAACAAACACTAACCCCCTAACAACAAACAACCCTAAACCCCTAACAACAAACAACCCTAACCCCCTAACAACAAACAACCCTAAACCCCTAACAACAAACAACACTAACACCCTAACAACAAACACCATGAACCCCCTAACAACAATCCTAACAACCTAACAACAAACAACACTAACCCCGTAAAAATAAATTACCCTAAACCCCTAACAACAAACAACACTAACACCCTAACAACAAAAACCACTAAACCCCAACAAGAAACAACACTAAACCCCTAACAACAAACACTAACCCCCTAACAACAAACAACACTAAACCCCTAACAACAAACACTAACCCCCTAACAAGAAACAACCCTAAACCCCTAACAAGAAAAAACACTATCCCCCTAACAACAAACACCACTAACCCCGTAACAACAATCCTAACAACCTAACAACAAACAACACTAACCCCCTAAAAATAAACTACTCTAAACCCCTAACAACAAACAACCCTAACCCCCTAACAACAAACAACCCTAAACCCCTAACAACAAACAACACTAACCCCCTAACCACAAACAACACTAACACCCTAACAACAAAAACTACTAAACCACAACAAGAAACAACACTAAACCCCTAACAACATACACTAATCCCAAAACAACTAACAACCCTAACCCCCTAACAGCAAACAACCCTAAATCCCTAACAACAAACAATCCTAACCCCCTAATAACCAACAACGCTCACCCCCTAAACACAAACAGCACTAACACCCTAACCACAAACAACACTAACCCCGTAAGAACAAACAACACTAAACCCCTAACAACAAACAACACTAACACCCTAACAACAAAAACCACTAAAGCCCAACAAGAAACAACCCTAAACCCCTAAATACAAACAACACTAACCCCCTAAAAACAAACAACACCAACACCCTAACAACAAAAACTACTACACCCCAACAATAAACAACCCTGAACCCCTAACAACAAACACTAACCCCCTAACAACAAACAACACTAAACCCCTAACAAGAAACTAACCTAACCCTGTAACAACAAACAACCCTAACATCCTAACAACAACCTTAAACCCCTAACAACAAACAACCCTAAACCCCTAACAACAAACAACACTAACACCCTAACAACAAAAACCACTAAAACCCAACAAGAAACAACATTAACCCCTAACAACAAACACTAATCTCCTAACAACAAACAACACTAAACCCCTAACAAGAAACTAACCTAACCCTGTAACAACAAACAACCCTAACCTCCTAACAACAAACAACCCTAACCCCCTAACAAACAACAACACTAAATCCCTAAACAGAAACAACACTAACACCCTAACAACAAATCTACTAAACCCCAACAAGAAACAACCCTAAACCCCTAACAACAAACACTAACCCCCTAACAACAAACAACACTAAACCCCTAACAAGAAACTCACCTAACCCCGTAACAACAAACAACCCTAACCTCCTAACAACAAACAACCTTAAACCCCTAAAAACAAACAACCCTAAACCCCTAACAACAAACAATACTAACACCCTAACAACAAATACCACGAAACCCCAACAAGAAACAACACTAAACCCCTAACAACAAACACTAACCCCCTAACAAAAAACAACACCAAACCCCTAACAAGAAACTAAACTAACCCTGTAACAACAAACAACCTTAACCTCCTAACAACAAATAACCTTAACCGCCTAACCACAAACAATTCTAAACCCCTAACAACAAACAATCCTAACCCCCTAACAACCAACAACGCACACCCCCTAACCACAAACAACACTAACATCCTAACCACAAACAACACTAACCCCGTAAGAACAAACAACACTAACCCCCTAACAACAAAAACTACTAAACCCCAACAAGAAACAACCCTAAACCCCTAATAACAAACACTAACCCCCAACAACAAACAACACTAAACCCGTAACAAGAAACTAACCTAACCCCGTAACAACAAACAACCCTAACCTCCTAACAACAAACAACCTTAAACCCCTAACAACAAACAACCCTAAACCCCTAACAACAATCAACACTAACACCCTAACAACAAAAACCACTAAACCCCAACAAGAAACAACACTAAACCCCTAACAACAAACACTAACCCCCTAACAACAAACAACACTAAACCCCTAACAAGAAACTAACGTATCCCTGCAACAAGAAACAACCCTAACCTCCTAACAACAAACAACCTTAACCCCCTAACAACAAACAACCCTAAACCCCTAACAACAAACAATCCTAACCCCTAACAACCAACAACGCTCACCCCCTAACCACAAACAACACTAATACCCTAACCACAAACAACACTAACCCCGTAAGAACAAACAACACTAACCCCCTAACAACAAACAACACTAACACCCTAACAACAAAAACCACTAAAGTCCAACAAGAAACAACCCTAAACCCCTAAATACAAACAACACTAACCCCCTAACCACAAACAACACTAACACCCTAACAACAAAAACCACTAAACCTCAACAAGAAACAACCCGAAACCCCTAAATATAAACAACACTAACCACCTAACAACAACCCTAACCCCCTAACAACAAACAACCCTAACCCCCAACAACAAACTACTCTAACCCACTAACAACAAACAACCCTAAGCCCCTAACAACAAAGAACCTTAACTCTCTAACAAGAAACAACACTAACCCCCTAACAACAAAAAACACTATCCCCCTAACAACAAACACCACTAACCCCCTAACAACAATCCTAACAACCTAACAACAAACAACACTAACCCCCTAAAAATAAACTACTCTAAACCCCTAACAACAAACAACCCTAACCCCCTAACAACAAACAACCCTAAACCCCTAACAACAAACAACACTAACCCCCTAATCACAAACAACACTAACACCCTAACAACAAAAACTACTAAACCCCAACAAGAAACAACCCTAAACCCCTAACAACAAACACTAACCCCATAACAACAAACAACACTAAACTCCTAACAAGAAACTAACCTAACCCCGTAACAACAAACAACCCTAACCTTCTAACAACAAACAACCTTAAAACCCTAACAAAAATCAACCCTAAACCCCTAACAACAAACAACACTAACACCCTAACAACAAAAAACACTAAACCCCAACAAGAAACAACATTAAACCCCTAACAACAAACACTAACCCCCAACAACAAACAACACTAAACACCTAACAAGAAACTAACCTAACCCCGTAACAACAAACCCTAACCTCCTAACAACAAACAACCTTAACCCCCTAACAACAAACAACCCTAAACCCCTAACAACAAACAATCCTAACCCCCTAACAACCAACAACGCACACCCCCTATCCACAAACAACACTAACACCCTAACCACAAACAACACTAACCCCGTAAGAACAAACAACACTAATCCCCTAACAACAAACAACACTAACACCCTAACAACAAAAACTACTAAACCCCAACAAGAAACAACCCTAAACCCCTAACAACAAACACTAACCCCCAACAACAAACAACACTAAACCCCTAACAAGAAACTAACCTAAACCCGTAACAACAAACAACCCTAACCTCCTAACAACAAACAACCTTAAACCCCTAACAAACAACCCTAAACCCCTAACAACAAACAACACTAACACCCTAACAACAAACACCACTAAACCCCAACAAGAAACAACACTAAACCCCTAACAACAAACACTAACCCCCTAACAACAAACAACACTAAACCCCTAACAATAAACTAACCTAACCCTGTAACAACAAACAACCCTAACCTCCTAACAACAAACATCCCTAACCCCCTAACAAACAACAACACTAAGCCCCTAACCACAAACAACACTAACACCCTAACAACTAAAACTACTAAACCCCAACAAGAAACAACCCTAAACCCCTAACAACAAACACTAACCCCCTAACAAGAAACTAACCTAACCCCGTAACAACAAACAACCCTAACCTCCTAACAACAAACAACCTTAAACACCTAACAACAAACAACCCTAAACCCCTAACAACAAACAACACTAACACCCTAACAACAAAAACCACTAAACCCCAACAAGAAACAACACTAAACCCCTAACAACAAACACTAACCTCCTAACAACAAACAACACTAAACCCCTAACAAGAAACTAACCTAACCCTGTAACAACAAACAGCCCTAACCTCCTAACAACAAACAACCTTAACCCCCTAACAACAAACAACCCTAAACCCCTAACAACAAACAATCCTAACCCCCTAACAACCAACAACTCTCACCCCCTAACCACAAACAACACTAACACCCTAACCACAAACAACACTAACCCCGTAAGAACAAACAACACTAACCCCCTAACCACAAACAACACTAACACCCTAACAACAAAAACTACTAAACCCCAAGAAGAAACAACCCTAAACCCCTAGCAACAAACACTAACCCCCTAACAGCCAACAACACTAAACCCCTAAGAAGAAACTAACCTAACCCCGTAACAACAAACAACCCTAACCTCCTAACAACAAAAAACCTTAAACCCCTAACAACAAACAACCCTAAACCCCTAACAACAAACAACACTAACACCCTAACAACAAAACCACTAAACCCCAACAAGAAACAACACTAAACCCCTAACAACAAACACTAACCCCCTAACAACAAACAACACTAAACCCCTAACAAGAAACTAACCTAACCCTGTAACAACAAACAACCCTAACCTCCTAAAAAAAACAACCTTAACCCCCTAACAAACAACATCACTAACCCCCTAACCACAAACAACAATAACACCCTAACAACAAAAACTACTAAACCCCAACAAGAAACAGCCCTAAACCCCTAACAACAAACACTAACCCCCTAACAACAAACAACACTAAACCCCTAACAAGAAACTAAACTAACCCTGTAACAACAGAGATCCCTAACCTCCTAACAACAAACAACCTTAACCCCCTAACAACAAACAACCCTAAACCCCTAACAACAAACCATCCTAACCCCCTAACAACCAACAATGCACACCCCCTAACCACAAACAACACTAACACCCTAACCACAAACAACACTAACCCTGTAAGAACAAACTACACTAACCCCCTAACGACAAACAACACTAACACCCTAACAACAAAAACTACTAAACCCAACAAGAAACAACCCTAAACCCCTAACAACAAACACTAACCCACTAACAACAAACAACCCTAAACCCCTAACAACAAACAACACTAACACCCTAACAACAAAAACCACTAAACCCCAACAAGAAACAACACTAAACCCCTAACAACAAACACTAACACGATAACAGCAAACATCACTAAACCCCTAACAAGAAACTAACCTAACCCTGTAAAAACAAACAAACCTAACCTCCTAACAACAAACAACCCTAACCCCCTAACAAATAACAACACTAACCCCCTAACCACAAACAACACTAACAGCCTAACAACAAAAACTACTAAACCCCAACAAGAAATAACCCTAAACCCCTAACAACAAACACTAACCCCCTAACAACAAACAACACTAAACCCCTAACGAGAAACTAACCTAACCCCGTAACAACAAACAACCCTAACCTCCTAACAGCAAACAACCTTAAACCCCTAACAACAAACAACACTAAACCCCTAACAACAAACAACACTAACACCCTAACAACAAAAACCACTAAACCCCAACAAGAAACAACACTAAACCCCTAACAACAAACACTAACCCCCTAACAACAAACAACACTAAACCCCTAACAAGAAACTAACCTAATCCTGTAACAACAAACAGCCCTAACCTCCTAACAACAAACCACCTTAACCCCCTAACAACAAACAACCCTAAACCCCTAACAACAAACAATCCTAACCCCCTAACCACCAACAACTCTCACCCCCTAACCACAAACAACACTAACACCCTAACCACAAACAACACTAACACCCTCACAACAAAAACTACTAAACCCCAAAAAGAAACAACACTAAACCCCTAACAACAAACACTAACCTCCTAACAACAAACAACACTAAACCCCTAACAAGAAACTAACCTAACCCTGTAACAACAAACAACCCTAACCTCCTAACAACAAACAACCTTAACCCCCTAACAACAAACAACCCTAAACCCCTAACAACAAACAATCCTAACCCCCTAACAACCAACAACGCACACCCCCTATCCACAAAGAACACTAACACCCTAACCACAAACAACACTAACCCCCTAAGAACAACACTAACCCCCTAACAACAAACAACACTAAACCCCTAAGAAGAAACTAACCTAACCCCGTAACAACAAACAACCCTAAACACCTAACAACAAACAAACCTAACCTTCTAACAACAAACAACCCTAACCCCCTAACAAACAAAAACACTAACCCCCTAACCACAAACAACAATAACACCCTAACAACAAAAACTACTAAACAACAACAAGAAACAACCCTAAACCCCTAACAACAAACACTAACCCCCTAACAACAAACAACCCTAAACCCCTAACAACAAACAACCCTAACCCCCTAACAACAAACAACCCTAAACCACTAACAACAAACAACACAAACACCCTAACAACAAACACCACGAACCCCCTAACAACAATCCTAACAACCTAACAACAAACAACACTAACCCCGTAAAAATAAATTACCCTAAACCCCTAACAACAAACAACACTAACACCCTGACAACAAAAACCACAAACCCCAACAAGAAACAACACTAAACCCCTAACAACAAACACTAACCCCCTAACAACAAACAACACTAAACCCCTAACAACAAACACTAACCCCCTAACAAGAAACAACCCTAAACCCCTAACAACAAAAAACACTATCCCCCTAACAACAAACACCACTAACCCCCTAACAACAATCCTAACAACCTAACAACAAACAACACTAACCCCCTAAAAATAAACTACTCTAAACCCCTAACAACAAACAACCCTAACCCCCTAACAACAAACAACCCTAAACCCCTAACAACAAACAACACTAACCCCCTAACCACAAACAACACTAACACCCTAACAACAAAAACTACTAAACCCCAACAAGAAACAACACTAAACCCCTAACAACATACACTAATCCCCTAACAACTAACAACCCTAACCCCCTAACAGCAAACAACCCTAAATCCCTAACAACAAACAATCCTAACCCCCTAACAACCAACAACGCTCACCCCCTAAACACAAACAGCACTAACACCCTAAACACAAACAACACTAACCCCGTAAGAACAAACAACACTAAACCCCTAACAACAAACAACACTAACACCCTAACAACAAAAACCACTAAAGCCCAACAAGAAACAACCCTAAACCCCTAAATACAAACAACACTAACCCCCTAAAAACAAACAACACCAACACCCTAACAACAAAAACTACTACACCCCAACAAGAAACAACCCTAAACCCCTAACAACAAACACTAACCCCCTAACAACAAACAACACTAAACCCCTAACAAGAAACTAACCTAACCCTGTAACAACAAACAACCCTAACCTCCTAACAGCAAACAACCTTAAACCCCTAACAACAAACAACACTAAACCCCTAACAACAAACAACACTAACACCCTAACAACAAAAACCACTAAACCCCAACAAGAAACAACATTAACCCCTAACAACAAACACTAATCCCCTAACAACAAACAACACTAAACCCCTAACAAGAAACTAACCTAACCCTCTAACAACAAACAACCCTAACCTCCTAACAACAAACAATCCTAACCCCCTAACACCCAACAACTCTCACCCCCTAACCACAAACAACACTAACACCCTAACCACAAACAACACTAACCCCGTAAGAACAAACAACATTAACCCCCAACCACAAAAAACACTAACACCCTAACAACAAAAACTACTAAACTCCAAAAAGAAACAACCCTAAACCCCTAACAGCAAACACTAACCCCCTAACAACAAACAACACTAAACCCCTAACAAGAAACTAACCTAACCCTGTAACAACAAACAACCCTAACCTCCTAACAACAAACCCTAACCCCCTAACAAACAACAACACTAAGCCCCTAACCACAAACAACACTAACACCCTAACAACTTAAACTACTAAACCCCAACAAGAAACAACCCTAAACCCCTAACAAAAAACACTAACCCCTCTAACAACAAACAACACTAAACCCCTAACAAGAAACTAACCTAACCCTGTAACAACAAACAACCCTAACCTCCTAACAACAAACAACCTTAAACCCCTAACAACAAACAACCCTAAACCCCTAACAACAAAAAACACTAACACCGTAACAACAAAAAACACTAAACCCCAACAAGAAACAACCCTAAACCCCTAACAACAAACACTAACCCCCTAACAACAAACAACACTAAACCCCTAACAAGAAACTAACCTAAACCCGTAACAACAAACAACCCTAACCTCCTAACAACAAACAACCCTAAACCCCTAACAACAAACAACACTGACACCCTAACAACAAAAACCACTAAACCCCAACAAGAAACAACAAGAAACCCCTAACAACAAACACTAAACCATTAACAACGAACAACACTAAACCCCTAACAATAAACTAACCTAACCCTGTAACAACAAACAACCCTAACCTCCTAACAACAAACCCTAACCCCCTAACAAACAACAACACTAAGCCCCTAACCACAAACAACACTAACACCCTAACAACTAAAACTACTAAACCCCAACAAGAAACAACCCTAAACCCCTAACAACAAACACTAACCCCCTAACAACAAACAACACTAAACCCCTAACAAGAAACTAACCTAACCCTGTAACAACAAACAACCCTAACCTCCTAACAACAAACAACCTTAACCCCCTAACAACAAACAACCCTAAACCCCTAACAACAAACAATCCTAACCCCCTAACAACCAACAACGCACACCCCCTAACCACAAACAGCACTAACACCCTAACCACAAACAACACTAACCCCGTAAGAACAAACAACTCTAACCCCCTAACAACAAACAACACTAACACTCTAACAAGAAAAACTACTAAACCCCAACAAGAAACAATCCTAAACCCCTAACAAAAAACACTAACCCCCTAACAACAAACAACACTAAACCCCTAACAAGAAACTAACCTAACCCCGTAACAACAAACAACCCTAACCTCCTAACAACAACCTTAAACCCCTAACAACAAACAACCCTAAACCCCTAACAACAAACAACACTAACACCCTAACAACAAAAACCACTTAACCCCAACAAGAAATAACACTAAACCCCTAACAACAAACACTAACCCCCTAACAACAAACAACACTAAACCCCTAACAAGAAACTAACCTAACCCTGTAACAACAAACAGCCCTAACCTCCTAACAACAAACAACCTTAACCCCCTAACAACAAACAACCCTAAACCCCTAACAACAAACAATCCTAACCCACTGACAACCAACAACTCTCACCCCCTAACCACAAACAACACTAACACCCTAACCACAAACAACACTAACCCCGTAAGAACAAACAACACTAACCCCCTAACCACGAACAACACTAAAACCGTAACAACAAAAACTACTAAACCCCAACAAGAAACAACCCTAAACCCCTAACAACAAACACTAACCCCCTAGCAGCAAACAACACTAAACCCCTAACAAGAAACTAACCTAACCCCGTAACAACAAACAACCCTAACCTCCTAACAACAAACAACCTTAAACCCCTAACAACAAACAACCCTAAACCAATAACAACAAACAACACTAACACCCTAACAACAAAAACCACTAAACCCCAACAAGAAACAACACTAAACCCCTAACAACAAACACTAACCCCCTAACAACAAACAACACTAAACCCCTAACAAGAAACTAACCTAACCCTGTAACAACAAACAACCCAAACGTCCTAACAAAAAACAACCTTATCCCCCTAACAACAAACAACCCTAAACCCCTAACAACAAACAACACTAACACCCTAACAACAAAAACGACTAAACCCCAACAAGAAACAACACTAAACCCCTAACAACAAACACTAACCTCCTAACAACAAACAACACTAAACCCCTAACAAGAAACTAACCTAACCCTGTAACAACAAAGATCCCTAACCTCCTAACAACAAACAACCTTAACCCCCTAACAACAAACAACCCTAAACCCCTAACAACAAACAATCCTAACCCCCTAACAACCAACAACTCTCACCCCCTAAGCACAAACAACACTAAAACCCTAACCACAAACAACACTAACCCCGTAAGAACAAACTACACTAACCCCCTAACAACAAACAACACTAACACCCTAACAACAAAAACTACTAAACCCCAACAAGAAACAACCCTAAACCCCTAACAACAAACACTAACCCCCTAACAACAAACAACACTAAACCCCTAACAAGAAACTAACCTAACCCCGTAACAACAAACAACCCTAACCTCCTAACAACAAACAACCTTAAACCCCTAACAACAAACAACCCTAAACCCCTAACAACAAACAACACTAACACCCTAACAACAAAAACCACTAAACCCCAACAGGAAACAACACTAAACCCCTAACAACAAACACTAACCCCCTAACAACAAACAATACTAAACACCTAACAAGAAACTAACCTAACCCTGTAACAACAAACAACCCTAACCTCCTAACAACAAACAACCCTAACCCCCTAACAAACAACAACACTAACCCCCTAACCACAAACAACACTAACACCCTAACAACAAAAACTACTAAACCCCAACAAGAAACAATCCTAAACCCCTAAGAACAAACACTAACCCCCTAACAGCAAGCAACACTAAACCCCTAACAAGAAACTAACCTAACCCTGTAACAACAAACAACCCTAACCTCCTAACAACAAACAACCTTAAACCCCTAACAACAAACAACTCTAAACCCCTAACAACAAACAATCCTAACCCCTTAACAACCAACAACTCTCACCCCCTAAGCACAAACAACACTAACACCCTAACCACAAACAACACTAACCCCGTAAGAACAACAACACTAACCCCCTAACCACAAACAACACTAACACCCTAACAACAAAAACTACTATACCCCAACAAGAAACAACCCTAAACCTCTAACAACAAACACTAACCCCCTAACAACAAAAAACACTAAACCCCTAACAAGAAACTAACCTAACCCTGTAACAACAAACAACCCTAACCACCTAACAACAAACAACCCTAAACCCCTAACAACAAACAACCCTAACCTTCTAACAACAAACAACACTAACCCCCTAACAAACAACAACACTAACCCCCTAACCACAAACAACACTAACACCCTAACAACAAAAACTACTAAACTCCAACAAGAAACAACCTTAAACCCCTAACAACAAACACTAACCCCCTAACAACAAACAACCCTAAACCCCTAACAACAAACAACACTAACACCCTAACAATAAAAACCACTAAACCCCAACAAGAAACAACACTGAACCCGTAACAACAAACACTAATCCCCTAACAACAAACAACACTAAACCCCTAACAAGAAACTAACCTAACCCTGTAACAACAAACAACCCTAACATCCTAACAACAAACATCCTTAACCCCCTAACAACAAACAACCCTAAACCCCTAACAACAATCAATCCTAACCCCCTAACAACCAACAACGCACACCCCCTAACCACAAACAACACTAACACCCTAACCACAAACAACACTGACCCCGTAAGAACAAACTACACTAACGCCCTAAAAACAAACACTAACACCCTAACAACAAAAACTACTAAACCCCAACAAGAAACAACCCTAAACCCCTAACAACAAACACTAACCCCCTAACAACAAACAACACTAAACCCCTAACAAGAAACTAACCTAACCCCGTAACAACAAACAACCCTAACCTCCTAACAACAACCTTAAACCCCTAACAACAAACAACACTAAACCCCTAACAACAAACAACACTAACACCCTAACAACAAAAACCACTAAACCCCAACAAGAAACAACACTAAACCCCTAACAACAAACACTAACCCCCTAACAACAAACAACACTAAACCCCTAACAAGAAACTAACCTAACCCTGTAACAACAAACAGCCCTAACCTCCTAACAACAAACAAACTTAACCCCCTAACAACAAACAACCCTAAACCCCTAACAACAAACAGTCCTAACCCCCTAACACCCAACAACTCTCACCCCCTAACCACAAACAACACTAACACCCTAACCACAAACAGCACTAACCCCGTAAGAACAAACAACACTACCCCCTAACCACAAACAACACTAACACCCTAACAACAAAAACTACTAAACCCCAAGAAGAAACAACCCTAAACCCCTAGCAACAAACACTAACACCCTAACAGCCAACAACACTAAACCCCTAACAAGAAACTAACCTAACCCCGTAACAACAAACAACCCTAACCTCCTAACAACAAAAAACCTTAAACCCCTAACAACAAACAACCCTAAACCCCTAACAACAAACAACACTAACACCCTAACAACAAAACCACTAAACCCCAACAAGAAACAACACTAAACCCCTAACAACAAACACTAACCCCCTAACAACAAACAACACTAAACCCCTAACAAGAAACTAACCTAACCCTGTAACAACAAACAACCCTGACCTCCTAAAAAAAAACAACCTTAACCCCCTAACAAACAACATCACTAACCCCCTAACCACAAACAACAATAACACCCTAACAACAAAAACTACTAAACCCCAACAAGAAACAGCCCTAAACCCCTAACAACAAACACTAACCCCCTAACAACAAACAACACTAAACCCCTAACAAGAAACTAACCTAACCCTGTAACAACAGAGATCCCTAACCTCCTAACAACAAACAACCTTAACCCCCTAACAACAAACAACCCTAAACCCCTAACAACAAACCATCCTAACCCCCTAACAACCAACAACGCACACCCCCTAACCACAAACAACACTAACACCCTAACCACAAACAACACTAACCCTGTAAGAACAAACTACACTAACCCCCTAACGACAAACAACACTAACACCCTAACAACAAAAACTACTAAACCCAACAAGAAACAACCCTAAAACCCTAACAACAAACACTAACCCCCTAACAACAAACAACACTAAACCCCTAACAAGAAACTAACCTAAACCCGTAACAACAAACAACCCTAACCTCCTAACAACAAACAACCCTAAACCCCTAACAACAAACAACACTGACACCCTAACAACAAAAACCACTAAACCCCAACAAGAAACAAGAAACCCCTAACAACAAACACTAAACCATTAACAACAAACAACACTAAACCCCTAACAATAAACTAACCTAACCCTGTAACAACAAACAACCCTAACCTCCTAACAACAAACCCTAACCCCCTAACAAACAACAACACTAAGCCCCTAACCACAAACAACACTAACACCCTAACAACTAAAACTACTAAACCCCAACAAGAAACAACCCTAAACCCCTAACAACAAACACTAACCCCCTAACAACAAACAACACTAAACCCCTAACAAGAAACTAACCTAACCCTGTAACAACAAACAACCCTAACCTCCTAACAACAAACAACCTTAAACCCCTAACAACAAACAACTCTAAACCCCTAACAACAAACAACACTAACACCCTAACAACAAAAACCACTAAACCCCAAAAAGAAACAACACTAAACCCCTAACAACAAACACTAACCTCCTAACAACAAACAACACTAAACCCCTAACAAGAAACTAACCTAACCCTGTAAGAACAAACAACCCTAACCTCCTAACAACAAACAACCTTAACCCCCTAACAACAAACAACCCTAAACCCCTAACAACAAACAATCCTAACCCCCTAACAACCAACAACGCACACCCCCTAACCACAAACAGCACTAACACCCTAACCACAAACAACACTAACCCCGTAAGAACAAACAACTCTAACCCCCTAACAACAAACAACACTAACACTCTAACAAGAAAAACTACTAAACCCCAACAAGAAACAATCCTAAACCCCTAACAAAAAACACTAACCCCCTAACAACAAACAACACTAAACCCCTAACAAGAAACTAACCTAACCCCGTAACAACAAACAACCCTAACCTCCTAACAACAACCTTAAACCCCTAACAACAAACAACCCTAAACCCCTAACAACAAACAACACTAACACCCTAACAACAAAAACCACTTAACCCCAACAAGAAATAACACTAAACCCCTAACAACAAACACTAACCCCCTAACAACAAACAACACTAAACCCCTAACAAGAAACTAACCTAACCCTGTAACAACAAACAGCCCTAACCTCCTAACAACAAACAAACTTAACCCCCTAACAACAAACAACCCTAAACCCCTAACAACAAACAGTCCTAACCCCCTAACACCCAACAACTCTCACCCCCTAACCACAAACAACACTAACACCCTAACCACAAACAGCACTAACCCCGTAAGAACAAACAACACTACCCCCTAACCACAAACAACACTAACACCCTAACAACAAAAACTACTAAACCCCAAGAAGAAACAACCCTAAACCCCTAGCAACAAACACTAACACCCTAACAGCCAACAACACTAAACCCCTAACAAGAAACTAACCTAACCCCGTAACAACAAACAACCCTAACCTCCTAACAACAAAAAACCTTAAACCCCTAACAACAAACAACCCTAAACCCCTAACAACAAACAACACTAACACCCTAACAACAAAACCACTAAACCCCAACAAGAAACAACACTAAACCCCTAACAACAAACACTAACCCCCTAACAACAAACAACACTAAACCCCTAACAAGAAACTAACCTAACCCTGTAACAACAAACAACCCTGACCTCCTAAAAAAAAACAACCTTAACCCCCTAACAAACAACATCACTAACCCCCTAACCACAAACAACAATAACACCCTAACAACAAAAACTACTAAACCCCAACAAGAAACAGCCCTAAACCCCTAACAACAAACACTAACCCCCTAACAACAAACAACACTAAACCCCTAACAAGAAACTAACCTAACCCTGTAACAACAGAGATCCCTAACCTCCTAACAACAAACAACCTTAACCCCCTAACAACAAACAACCCTAAACCCCTAACAACAAACCATCCTAACCCCCTAACAACCAACAACGCACACCCCCTAACCACAAACAACACTAACACCCTAACCACAAACAACACTAACCCTGTAAGAACAAACTACACTAACCCCCTAACGACAAACAACACTAACACCCTAACAACAAAAACTACTAAACCCAACAAGAAACAACCCTAAAACCCTAACAACAAACACTAACCCCCTAACAACAAACAACACTAAACCCCTAACAAGAAACTAACCTAAACCCGTAACAACAAACAACCCTAACCTCCTAACAACAAACAACCCTAAACCCCTAACAACAAACAACACTGACACCCTAACAACAAAAACCACTAAACCCCAACAAGAAACAAGAAACCCCTAACAACAAACACTAAACCATTAACAACAAACAACACTAAACCCCTAACAATAAACTAACCTAACCCTGTAACAACAAACAACCCTAACCTCCTAACAACAAACCCTAACCCCCTAACAAACAACAACACTAAGCCCCTAACCACAAACAACACTAACACCCTAACAACTAAAACTACTAAACCCCAACAAGAAACAACCCTAAACCCCTAACAACAAACACTAACCCCCTAACAACAAACAACACTAAACCCCTAACAAGAAACTAACCTAACCCTGTAACAACAAACAACCCTAACCTCCTAACAACAAACAACCTTAAACCCCTAACAACAAACAACTCTAAACCCCTAACAACAAACAACACTAACACCCTAACAACAAAAACCACTAAACCCCAAAAAGAAACAACACTAAACCCCTAACAACAAACACTAACCTCCTAACAACAAACAACACTAAACCCCTAACAAGAAACTAACCTAACCCTGTAAGAACAAACAACCCTAACCTCCTAACAACAAACAACCTTAACCCCCTAACAACAAACAACCCTAAACCCCTAACAACAAACAATCCTAACCCCCTAACAACCAACAACGCACACCCCCTAACCACAAACAGCACTAACACCCTAACCACAAACAACACTAACCCCGTAAGAACAAACAACTCTAACCCCCTAACAACAAACAACACTAACACTCTAACAAGAAAAACTACTAAACCCCAACAAGAAACAATCCTAAACCCCTAACAAAAAACACTAACCCCCTAACAACAAACAACACTAAACCCCTAACAAGAAACTAACCTAACCCCGTAACAACAAACAACCCTAACCTCCTAACAACAACCTTAAACCCCTAACAACAAACAACCCTAAACCCCTAACAACAAACAACACTAACACCCTAACAACAAAAACCACTTAACCCCAACAAGAAATAACACTAAACCCCTAACAACAAACACTAACCCCCTAACAACAAACAACACTAAACCCCTAACAAGAAACTAACCTAACCCTGTAACAACAAACAGCCCTAACCTCCTAACAACAAACAACCTTAACCCCCTAACAACAAACAACCCTAAACCCCTAACAACAAACAATCCTAACCCACTGACAACCAACAACTCTCACCCCCTAACCACAAACAACACTAACACCCTAACCACAAACAACACTAACCCCGTAAGAACAAACAACACTAACCCCCTAACCACGAACAACACTAAAACCCTAACAACAAAAACTACTAAACCCCAACAAGAAACAACCCTAAACCCCTAACAACAAACACTAACCCCCTAGCAGCAAACAACACTAAACCCCTAACAAGAAACTAACCTAACCCCGTAACAACAAACAACCCTAACCTCCTAACAACAAACAACCTTAAACCCCTAACAACAAACAACCCTAAACCAATAACAACAAACAACACTAACACCCTAACAACAAAAACCACTAAACCCCAACAAGAAACAACACTAAACCCCTAACAACAAACACTAACCCCCTAACAACAAACAACACTAAACCCCTAACAAGAAACTATCCTAAACCTGTAACAACAAACAACCCAAACGTCCTAACAAAAAACAACCTTATCCCCCTAACAACAAACAACCCTAAACCCCTAACAACAAACAACACTAACACCCTAACAACAAAAACGACTAAACCCCAACAAGAAACAACACTAAACCCCTAACAACAAACACTAACCTCCTAACAACAAACAACACTAAACCCCTAACAAGAAACTAACCTAACCCTGTAACAACAAAGATCCCTAACCTCCTAACAACAAACAACCTTAACCCCCTAACAACAAACAACCCTAAACCCCTAACAACAAACAATCCTAACCCCCTAACAACCAACAACTCTCACCCCCTAAGCACAAACAACACTAACACCCTAACCACAAACAACACTAACCCCGTAAGAACAAACTACACTAACCCCCTAACAACAAACAACACTAACACCCTAACAACAAAAACTACTAAACCCCAACAAGAAACAACCCTAAACCCCTAACAACAAACACTAACCCCCTAACAACAAACAACACTAAACCCCTAACAAGAAACTAACCTAACCCCGTAACAACAAACAACCCTAACCTCCTAACAACAAACAACCTTAAACCCCTAACAACAAACAACCCTAAACCCCTAACAACAAACAACACTAACACCCTAACAACAAAAACCACTAAACCCCAACAGGAAACAACACTAAACCCCTAACAACAAACACTAACCCCCTAACAACAAACAATACTAAAAACCTAACAAGAAACTAACCTAACCCTGTAACAACAAACAACCCTAACCTCCTAACAACAAACAACCCTAACCCCCTAACAAACAACAACACTAACCCCCTAACCACAAACAACACTAACACCCTAACAACAAAAACTACTAAACCCCAACAAGAAACAATCCTAAACCCCTAAGAACAAACACTAACCCCCTAACAGCAAGCAACACTAAACCCCTAACAAGAAACTAACCTAAACCCGTAACAACAAACAACCCTAACCTCCTAACAACAAACAACCTTAAACCCCTAACAACAAACAACTCTAAACCCCTAACAACAAACAATCCTAACCCCTTAACAACCAACAACTCTCACCCCCTAAGCACAAACAACACTAACACCCTAACCACAAACAACACTAACCCCGTAAGAACAACAACACTAACCCCCTAACCACAAACAACACTAACACCCTAACAACAAAAACTACTATACCCCAACAAGAAACAACCCTAAACCTCTAACAACAAACACTAACCCCCTAACAACAAAAAACACTAAACCCCTAACAAGAAACTAACCTAACCCTGTAACAACAAACAACCCTAACCACCTAACAACAAACAACCCTAAACCCCTAACAACAAACAACCCTAACCTTCTAACAACAAACAACACTAACCCCCTAACAAACAACAACACTAACCCCCTAACCACAAACAACACTAACACCCTAACAACAAAAACTACTAAACTCCAACAAGAAACAACCTTAAACCCCTAACAACAAACACTAACCCCCTAACAACAAACAACCCTAAACCCCTAACAACAAACAACACTAACACCCTAACAATAAAAACCACTAAACCCCAACAAGAAACAACACTAAACCCGTAACAACAAACACTAATCCCCTAACAACAAACAACACTAAACCCCTAACAAGAAACTAACCTAACCCTGTAACAACAAACAACCCTAACATCCTAACAACAAACATCCTTAACCCCCTAACAACAAACAACCCTAAACCCCTAACAACAATCAATCCTAACCCCCTAACAACCAACAACGCACACCCCCTAACCACAAACAACACTAACACCCTAACCACAAACAACACTGACCCCGTAAGAACAAACTACACTAACGCCCTAAAAACAAACACTAACACCCTAACAACAAAAACTACTAAACCCCAACAAGAAACAACCCTAAACACCTAACAACAAACACTAACCCCCTAACAACAAACAACACTAAACCCCTAACAAGAAACTAACCTAACCCCGTAACAACAAACAACCCTAACCTCCTAACAACAACCTTAAACCCCTAACAACAAACAACACTAAACCCCTAACAACAAACAACACTAACACCCTAACAACAAAAACCACTAAACCCCAACAAGAAACAACACTAAACCCCTAACAACAAACACTAACCCCCTAACAACAAACAACACTAAACCCCTAACAAGAAACTAACCTAACCCTGTAACAACAAACAGCCCTAACCTCCTAACAACAAACAACCTTAACCCCCTAACAACAAACAACACTAAACCCCTAACAACAAACAGTCCTAACCCCCTAACACCCAACAACTCTCACCCCCTAACCAGAAACAACACTAACACCCTAACCACAAACAGCACTAACCCCGTAAGAACAAACAACACTACCCCCTAACCACAAACAACACTAACACCCTAACAACAAAAACTACTAAACCCCAAGAAGAAACAACCCTAAACCCCTAGCAACAAACACTAACACCCTAACAGCCAACAACACTAAACCCCTAACAAGAAACTAACCTAACCCCGTAACAACAAACAACCCTAACCTCCTAACAACAAAAAACCTTAAACCCCTAACAACAAACAACCCTAAACCCCTAACAACAAACAACACTAACACCCTAACAACAAAACCACTAAACCCCAACAAGAAACAACACTAAACCCCTAACAACAAACACTAACCCCCTAACAACAAACAACACTAAACCCCTAACAAGAAACTAACCTAACCCTGTAACAACAAACAACCCTAACCTCCTAAAAAAAAACAACCTTAACCCCCTAACAAACAACATCACTAACCCCCTAACCACAAACAACAATAACACCCTAACAACAAAAACTACTAAACCCCAACAAGAAACAGCCCTAAACCCCTAACAACAAACACTAACCCCCTAACAACAAACAACACTAAACCCCTAACAAGAAACTAACCTAACCCTGTAACAACAGAGATCCCTAACCTCCTAACAACAAACAACCTTAACCCCCTAACAACAAACAACCCTAAACCCCTAACAACAAACCATCCTAACCCCCTAACAACCAACAACGCACTCCCCCTAACCACAAACAACACTAACACCCTAACCACAAACAACACTAACCCTGTAAGAACAAACTACACTAACCCCCTAACGACAAACAACACTAACACCCTAACAACAAAAACTACTAAACCCAACAAGAAACAACCCTAAAACCCTAACAACAAACACTAACCCCCTAACAACAAACAACACTAAACCCCTAACAAGAAACTTACCTAACCCCGTAACAACAAACAACCCTAACCTCCTAACAACAAACAACGTTAAACCCCTAACAACAAACAACCCTAAACCCCTAACAACAAACAACACTAACACCCTAACAACAAAAACCACTAAACCCCAACAAGAAACAACACTAAACCCCTAACAACAAACACTAACCCGATAACAACAAACATCACTAAACCCCTACCAAGAAACTAACCTAACCCTGTAAAAACAAACAAACCTAACCTCCTAACAACAAACAACCCTAACCCCCTAACAAACAACAACACTAACCCCCTAACCACAAACAACACTAACACCCTAACAACAAAAACTACTAAACCCCAACAAGAAACAACCCTAAACCCATAACAACAAACACTAACCCCCTAACAACAAACAACACTAAACCCCTAACGAGAAACTAACCTAACCCCGTAACAACAAACAACCCTAACCTCCTAACAGCAAACGACCTTAAACCCCTAACAACAAACAACACTAAACCGCTAACAACAAACAACACTAACACCCTAACAACAAAAACCACTAAACCCCAACAAGAAACAACACTAAACCCCTAACAACAAACACTAACCCCCTAACAACAAACAACACTAAACCCCTAACAAGAAACTAAACTAACCCTGTAACAACAAACAGCCCTAACCTCCTAACTACAAACCACCTTAACCCCCTAACAACAAACAACCCTAAACCCCTAACAACAAACAATCCTAACCCCCTAACAACCAACAACACACACCCCCTAACCACAAACAACACTAACACCCTAACCACAAACAACACTAACCCCGTAAGAACAAACAACACTAACCCCGTAACAACAAACAACACTAACACCCTAACAACAAAAACCACTAAACCCAACAAGAAACAACCCTAAACCCCTAACAACAAACACTAACCCCCTAACAACAAACAACACTAAACCCCTAACAAGAAACTAACCTAACCCCGTAACAACAAACAACCCTAACCTCCTAACAACAAACAACCTTAAACCCCTAACAACAAACAACACTAACACCCTAACAACAAAAACCACTAAACCCCAACAAGAAACAACACTAAACCCCTAACAACAAACAACACTAACACCCTAACAACAAACAACCCTAAGCCCCTAACAACAAAGAACCTTAACTCTCTAACAAGAAACAACACTAACCCCCTAACAACAAAAAACACTATCCCCCTAACAACAAACACCACTAACCCCCTAACAACAATCCTAACAACCTAACAACAAACAACACTAACCCCCTAAAAATAAACTACTCTAAACCCCTAACAACAAACAACCCTAACCCCCTAACAACAAACAACCCTAAACCCCTAACAACAAACAACACTAACCCCCTAATCACAAACAACACTAACACCCTAACAACAAAAACTACTAAACCCCAACAAGAAACAACCCTAAACCCCTAACAACAAACACTAACCCCGTAACAACAAACAACACTAAACCCCTAACAAGAAACTAACCTAACCCTGTAACAACAAACAACCCTAACCTTCTAACAACAAACAACCTTAAAATCCTAACAAAAATCAACCCTAAACCCCTAACAACAAACAACACTAACACCCTAACAACAAAAAACACTAAACCCCAACAAGAAACAACATTAAACCCCTAACAACAAACACTAAGACCCTAACAACAAACAACACTAAACCCCTAACAAGAAACTAACCTAACCCTGCAACAACGAAGAACCCTAACCGCCTAACAACAAACAACCCTGACCCCCTAACAAACAGCAACACTAACCCCCTAACCACAAACAACACTAACACCCTAACAACAAAAACTACTAAACCGCAAGAAACAACCCTAAACCCCTAAAAAAAAACACTAACCCCCTAACAACAAACAACACTAAACCCCTAACAAGAAACTAACCTAACCCCGTAACAACAAACAACCCTAACCTCCTAACAACAAACAACCTTAAACCCCTAACAACAAACAACCCTAAACCCCTAACAACAAACAACACTAACACCCTAACAACAAAAACCACTAAACCCCAACAAGAAACAACACTAAACCCCTAACAACAAACACTAACCCCCTAACAACAAACAACACTAAACCCCTAACAAGAAACTAACCTAACCCTGTAACAACAAACAACCCTAACCTCCTAACAACAAACAACCCTAACCCCCTAACAACAAACAACCGTAAACCCCTAACAACAAACAATCCTAACCCCCTAACAACCAACAACGCTCACCCCCTAACCACAAACAACACTAACACCCTAACCACAAACAACACTAACCCCGTAAGAACAAACAACACTAACCCCCTAACAACAAACAACACTAACACTCTAACAACAAAAACCACTAAAGTCCAACAAGAAACAACCCTAAACCCCTAAATACAAACTACACTAACCCCCTAACCACAAACAATACTAACACCCTAACAAGAAAAACCACTAAACCTCAACAAGAAACAACCCGAAACCCCTATATAGAAACAACACTAACCACCTAACAACAACCCTAACCCCCTAATAACAAACAACCCTAACCCCCAACAACAAACTACTCTAACCCACTAACAACAAACAACCCTAACCTCCTAACAACAAACAACCTTAAACCCCTAACAACAAACAACCCTAAACCCCTAACAACAAACAACACTAACACCCTAACAACAAAAAGTACTAAACCCCAACAAGAAACAACACTAAACCCCTAACAGCAAACACTAACCCCCTAACAACAAACAACACTAAACCCCTAACAAGAAACTAACCTAACCCTGTAACAACAAACAACCCTAACCTCCTAACAACAAACAATCCTAACCCCCTAACAAACAACAACACTAAATCCCTAAACACAAACAACACTAACACCCTAACAACAAATCTACTAAACCCCAACAAGAAACAACCCTAAACCCCTAACAACAAACACTAACCCCCTAAAAACAAACAAGACTAAAACCCTAACAAGAAACTAACCTAACCCCGTAACAACAAACAACCCTAACCTCCTAACAACAAACAACCTTAAACCCCTAAAAACAAACAACCCTAAACCCCTAACAACAAACAATACTAACACCCTAACAACAAATACCACGAAACCCCAACAAGAAACAACACTAAACCCCTAACAACAAACACTAACCCCCTAACAAAAAACAACACCAAACCCCTAACAAGAAACTAAACTAACCCTGTAACAACAAACAACCTTAACCTCCTAACAACAAACAACCTTAACCGCCTAACAACAAACAATCCTAAACCCCTAACAACAAACAATCCTAACCCCCTAACAACCAACAACGCACACCCCCTAACCACAAACAACACTAACACCCTAACCACAAACAACACTAACCCCCTAAGAACAAACAACACTAACCCCCTAACCACAAACAACACTAACACCGTAAAGACAAACAACAATAACACCCTAACAACAAAAACTACTAAACCCCAACAAGAAACAACCCTAAACCCCTAATAACAAACACTAATCCCCTAACAACAAACAACACTAAACCCGTAACAAGAAACTAACCTAACCCCGTAACAACAAACAACCCTAACCTCCTAACAACAAACAACCTTAAACCCCTAACAACAAACAACCCTAAACCCCTAACAACAATCAACACTAACACCCTAACAACAAAAACCACTAAACCCCAACAAGAAACAACACTAAACCCCTAACAACAAACACTAACCCCCTAACAACAAACAACACTAAACCCCTAACAAAAAACTAACCTATCCCTGTAACAAGAAACAACCCTAACCTCCTAACAACAAACAACCTTAACCCCCTAACAACAAACAACCCTAAACCCCTAACAACAAACAATCCTAACCCCCTAACAACCAACAACGCTCACCCCCTAACCACAAACAACACTAACACCCTAACCACAAACAACACTAACCCCGTAAGAACAAACAACACTAACCCCCTAACAACAAACAACACTAACACTCTAACAACAAAAACCACTAAAGTCCAACAAGAAACAACCCTAAACCCCTAAATACAAACAACACTAACCCCCTAACCACAAACAACACTAACACCCTAACAACAAAAACCACTAAACCTCAACAAGAAACAACCCGAAACCCCTAAATAGAAACAACACTAACCACCTAACAACAACCCTAACCCCCTAACAACAAACAACCCTAACCCCCAACAACAAACTACTCTAACCCACTAACAACAAACAACCCTAAGCCCCTAACAACAAAGAACCTTAACTCTCTAACAAGAAACAACACTAACCCCCTAACAACAAAAAACACTATCCCCCTAACAACAAACACCACTAACCCCCTAACAACAATCCTAACAACCTAACAACAAACAACACTAACCCCCTAAAAATAAACTACTCTAAACCCCTAACAACAAACAACCCTAACCCCCTAACAACAAACAACCCTAAACCCCTAATCACAAACAACACTAACACCCTAACAACAAAAACTACTAAACCCCAACAAGAAACAACCCTAAACCCCTAACAACAAACACTAACCCCGTAACAACAAACAACACTAAACCCCTAACAAGAAACTAACCTAAACCCGTAACAACAAACAACCCTAACCTTCTAACAACAAACAACCTTAAAATCCTAACAAAAATCAACCCTAAACCCCTAACAACAAACAACACTAACACCCTAACAACAAAAAACACTAAACCCCAACAAGAAACAACATTAAACCCCTAACAACAAGCACTAAGACCCTAACAACAAACAACACTAAACCCCTAACAAGAAACTAACCTAACCCTGCAACAACGAACAACCCTAACCGCCTAACAACAAACAACCCTGACCCCCTAACAAACAGCAACACTAACCCCCTAACCACAAACAACACTAACACCCTAACAACAAAAACTACTAAACCGCAAGAAACAACCCTAAACCCCTAAAAACAAACACTAACCCCCTAACAACAAACAACACTAAACCCCTAACAAGAAACTAACCTAACCCCGTAACAACAAACAACCCTAACCTCCTAACAACAAACAACCTTAAACCCCTAACAACAAACAACCCTAAACCCCTAACAACAAACAACACTAACACCCTAACAACAAAAACCACTAAACCCCAACAAGAAACAACACTAAACCCCTAACAACAAACACTAACCCCCTAACAACAAACAACACTAAACCCCTAACAAGAAACTAACCTAACCCTGTAACAACAAACAACCCTAACCTCCTAACAACAAACAACCTTAACCCCCTAACAACAAACAACCCTAAACCCCTAACAACAAACAATCCTAACCCCCTAACAACCAACAACGCTCACCCCCTAACCACAAACAACACTAACACCCTAACCACAAACAACACTAACCCCGTAAGAACAAACAACACTAACCCCCTAACAACAAACAACACTAACACTCTAACAACAAAAACCACTAAAGTCCAACAAGAAACAACCCTAAACCCCTAAATACAAACAACACTAACCCCCTAACCACAAACAACACTAACACCCTAACAACAAAAACCACTAAACCTCAACAAGAAACAACCCGAAACCCCTAAATAGAAACAACACTAACCACCTAACAACAACCCTAACCCCCTAACAACAAACAACCCTAACCCCCAACAACAAACTACTCTAACCCACTAACAACAAACAACCCTAAGCCCCTAACAACAAAGAACCTTAACTCTCTAACAAGAAACAACACTAACCCCCTAACAACAAAAAACACTATCCCCCTAACAACAAACACCACTAACCCCCTAACAACAATCCTAACAACCTAACAACAAACAACACTAACCCCCTAAAAACAAACTACTCTAAACCCCTAACAACAAACAACCCTAACCCCCTAACAACAAACAACCCTAAACCCCTAACAACAAACAACACTAACCCCCTAATCACAAACAACACTAACACCCTAACAACAAAAACTACTAAACCCCAACAAGAAACAACCCTAAACCCCTAACAACAAACACTAACCCCGTAACAACAAACAACACTAAACCCCTAACAAGAAACTAACCTAACCCCGTAACAACAAACAACCCTAACCTTCTAACAACAAACAACTTTAAAATCCTAACAAAAATCAACCCTAAACCCCTAACAACAAACAACACTAACACCCTAACAACAAAAAACACTAAACCCCAACAAGAAACAACATTAAACCCCTAACAACAAACACTAAGACCCTAACAACAAACAACACTAAACCCCTAACAAGAAACTAACCTAACCCTGCAACAACGAACAACCCTAACCGCCTAACAACAAACAACCCTGACCCCCTAACAAACAGCAACACTAACCCCCTAACCACAAACAACACTAACACCCTAACAACAAAAACTACTAAACCGCAAGAAACAACCCTAAACCCCTAAAAACAAACACTAACCCCCTAACAACAAACAACACTAAACCCCTAACAAGAAACTAACCTAACCCCGTAACAACAAACAACCCTAACCTCCTAACAACAAACAACCTTAAACCCCTAACAACAAACAACCCTAAACCCCTAACAACAAACAACACTAACACCCTAACAACAAAAACCACTAAACCCCAACAGGAAACAACACTAAACCCCTAACAACAAACACTAACCCCCTAACAACAAACAACACTAAACCCCTAACAAGAAACTAACCTAACCCTGTAACAACAAACAACCCTAACCTCCTAACAACAAACAACCTTAACCCCCTAACAACAAACAACCCTAAACCCCTAACAACAAACAATCCTAACCCCCTAACAACCAACAACGCTCACCCCCTAACCACAAACAACACTAACACCCTAACCACAAACAACACTAACCCCGTAAGAACAAACAACACTAACCCCCTAACAACAAACAACACTAACACTCTAACAACAAAAACCACTAAAGTCCAACAAGAAACAACCCTAAACCCCTAAATACAAACTACACTAACCCCCTAACCACAAACAATACTAACACCCTAACAAGAAAAACCACTAAACCTCAACAAGAAACAACCCGAAACCCCTATATAGAAACAACACTAACCACCTAACAACAACCCTAACCCCCTAATAACAAACAACCCTAACCCCCAACAACAAACTACTCTAACCCACTAACAACAAACAACCCTAACCTCCTAACAACAAACAACCTTAAACCCCTAACAACAAACAACCCTAAACCCCTAACAACAAACAACACTAACACCCTAACAACAAAAACTACTAAACCCCAACAAGAAACAACACTAAACCCCTAACAGCAAACACTAACCCCCTAACAACAAACAACACTAAACCCCTAACAAGAAACTAACCTAACCCTGTAAAAACAAACAACACTGACCTCCTAACAACAAACAACCCTAACCTCCTAACAACAAACAACCTTAACCCCCTAACAGCAAACAACCCTAAACCCCTAACAACAAACAATCCTAACCCCCTAACAACCAACAACGCTCACCCGCTAACCACAAACAGCACTAACACCCTAACCACAAACAACACTAACCCCGTAAGAACAAACAACACTAACCCCCTAACAGCAAACAACACTAACACCCTAACAACAAAAACTACTAAACCCAACAAGAAACAACTCTAAACCCCTAACAACAAACAACCCTAAACCCCTAACAAAAAACAACACTAACACCCTAACAACAAAAACGATTAAACCCCAACAAGAAACAACACTAAACCCCTAACAACAAACACTAACCCCCTAACAACAAACAACACTAAACCCCTAACAAGAAACTAACCTAACCCTGTAAAAACAAACAACCCTAACCTCCTAACAACAAACAACCCTAACCCCCTAACAAACAACAGCACTAACCCCCTAACAACAAACAACACTAACACCATAACAACAAAAACTACTAAACCCCAACAAGTAACAACACTAAACCCCTAACAACAAACACTAACATCCTAACAACAAACAACACTAAACCCCTAACAAGAAACTAACCTAATCCTGTAACAACAAACAGCCCTAACCTCCTAACAACAAACAACCTTAACCCCCTAACAACAAACAACCCTAAACCCCTAACAACAAACAATCCTAAACCCCTAACAACCAACAATGCTCACCCGCTAACCACAAACAACACTAACACCCTAACCACAAACAACACTAACCCCGTAAGAACAAACAACACTAACCCCCTAACAACAAAAACTACTCAACCCCAACAAGAAACAACCCTAAACCCCTAACAACAAACACTAACCCCCTAACAACAAACAACACTAAACCCCTAACAAGCAACTAAGCTAACCCCGTAACAACAAACAACCCTAACCTCCTAGCAACAAACAACCTTAAACCCCTAACAACAAACAACCCTAAACACCTAACAACAAACAACACTAACACCCTAACAACAAAAAACACTAAACCCCAACAAGAAACAACATTAACCCCTAACAACAAACACTAATCCCCTAACAACAAACAACACTAAACCCCTAACAAGAAACTAACCTAACCCTGTAACAACAAACAACCCTCACCTCCTAACAACAAACAATCCTAACCCCCTAACAAACAACAACACTAAATCCCTAAACACAAACAACACTAACACCCTAACAACAAATCTACTAAACCCCAACAAGAAACAACCGTAAACCCCTAACAACAAACACTAACCCCCTAACAACAAACAACACTAAACCCCTAACAAGAAACTAACCTAACCCCGTAACAACAAACAACCCTAACCTCCTAACAACAAACAACCTTAAACCCCTAAAAACAAACAACCCTAAACCCCTAACAACAAACAATACTAACACCCTAACAACAAATACCACGAAACCCCAACAAGAAACAACACTAAACCCCTAACAACAAACACTAACCCCCTAACAAAAAACAACACCAAACCCCTAACAAGAAACTAAACTAACCCTGTAACAACAAACAACCTTAACCTCCTAACAACAAACAACCTTAACCGCCTAACAACAAACAATCCTAAACCCCTAACAACAAACAATCCTAACCCCCTAACAACCAACAACGCACACCCCCTAACCACAAACAACACTAACACCCTAACCACAAACAACACTAACCCCGTAAGAACAAACAACACTAACCCCCTAACCACAAACAACACTAACACCCTAACCACAAACAACACTAACACCCTAACAACAAA